>NC_069362.1:64131742-64434772 GCF_021730395.1 Mercenaria mercenaria
ATGTAGTGGGAACTGTTTGATATCCTTTGTCATCCCCCCCCCCCCACACCCCCAATGTCTTACCTCACCTATTTGGCATCGGAAGAGGGGAAACAAAATTGTTGTTATACTTGCTGTCCTTGTATTCATTATGTCTCCCCGAGACTCCCCCCTCTGGGGGAGACATTGTTTTTGCCCTGTCCGTCCATCCGTACGTCACACTTCATTTCCGATCAATAACTGGAGAACCATTTGACCTAGAACCTTCAAACTTCATAGGTTGGCTGGGCTTATGGTGTAGACGACCCCTATTGTTTTTGGGGTCACTCTGTCAAAGGTCAAGGTCACAGGGGACTGAACATGGAAAACCATTTCCGATCAATAACTTGAGAACCACTTGACCCTGAGTGTTAAAACTTCATTTGATGATTGGTCATGCGGAGTAGATGACCCCTATTGATTTTGGGGTCACTCTATTAAAGGTCAAGGTCACAGGGGCCTGAGCATTGAAAACCATTTCCGATCAATAACTTGAGAACCACTTGACCCAGAATGTTTAAACTTCATAGGATGATTGGACAGGTAGAATAGATGACCCCTATTGTTTTTGGGGTAGCTCCATCAAAGGTCAAGGTCACAGGGGCCTGAACATGGAAAACCATTTCTGATCAATAACTTGAGAACCACTTGACCCAGAATGTTGTAACTTCATAGGTTGATTGGTCATGCAGAGTAGATGGCCCCTATTGATTTTGGGGTCACTCTATTAAAGGTCAAGGTCACAGGGGCCTGAACATGGAAAACCATTTCCGATCAATAACTTGAGAACCACCAGACCCAGAATGTTGAAACTCCATAGGATGATAGCACATGCAGACTGGATGACCCCTATTGATTTTGGGATTACTCTATTAAAGGTCAAGGTCACATGGGCCTGAACATGGAAAAACATTTCCGGTGAGTAACTTGAGAACCACTTGACCCAGAATGTTGAAACTTCATAGGATGATTGGACATGCAGAGTAGATGACCCTCATTGATTTTGGGGTCACTCTATTAAAGGTCAAGGTCACAGCAAACAGAACATGGAAATCATTTTCTGGTCAGTAACTTGAGAACCACTTGACCCAGAATGTTGAAACTTCATAGGTTGATAAGACTAACAGAGTAGATGACCCCTAATGTTTTTTGGGTTACTCTATAAAAGGTCAAGGCTGCAGTGAACAGAACATGGAAATCCATTTCCTGTCAATAACATGAGTACATTTGACCTAGAACCTTCAAATTTCATAAAGTGACAGGGGTTTCAGAGTAGATGATCCCTAATTGTTTTAGGTCACATCATCAAAATTCGAGGTCACATGGGGGCTGAACATGGAAAACTCTTTTCAGTCAATAACTTGAGAACCACTTGACCCAGAATATTGAAACTATATTGGATGATTGGACATACCAAGTAAATGATTCCTATTGCAGCCAACCATCAGTGTTGCTTTGCTTTGTTTCTTTGCTCCTGTCCCCTATTGACTTCCTGCCTATATGACTCTGCATTGGGGGAGACATGCGCTTGTCTACAAAAGCATCTTCTAGTTTATTAATATTTTTTTTGTGAGAAGGCTCTTGAAAAGTCCATCAACAGCTCTTGTTCCCTAATGATATAATTTTATGGAATATGCTTAATGTTAAAGTTTACATATTGATTTCTTGATGTCTCATCTAGAATACACAATCCATTACTTCTTAAAGTGCTAAGGCAGCCAGTATATGAGATTCGATTTATTTTCTGGATAAATTTAGGCAGGAAACTTAGATAATTCTCTATAAGATACACATTTAATCAAGAACTGAGATCATTTGTCAGACAAACATTGACAAGTGAATTCTAGAGTGTGAAGTAATCGCTAAGTCTTACTGATGTATTTTATGATACTGGCTGCCTCAGTAAATGTCATGTTGCTAGAATAGTTGTTATACTAGCTTGGAGCAGTTCTTGTACTGAGCTTGGAACAGTTGTTGTACTGAGCTTGGAACAGTTGTTGTACTGAGTTTGGAACAGTTGTTGTACTGAGCTTGGAACAGTTGTTGTATTGAGCTTGGAACAGTTGTTGTACTTAACTTGGAACAGTTCTTGTACTGAGCTTGGAACAGTTGTTGTACTGAACTTGGAACAGTTGTTGTACTGAGCTTAGAACAGTTGTTGTACTGAGCTTGGAACAGTTGTTGTACTGAACTTGGAACAGTTGTTGTACTGAGCTTGGAACAGTTGTTGTACTGAGCTTGGAACAGTTCTTGTACTGAGCTTGGAACAGTTGTTGTACTGAGCTTGGAACAGTTGTTGTACTGAACTAGGAACAGTTGTTGTACTGAGCTTGGAACAGTTCTTGTACTGAGCTTGGAATAGTTGTTATACTGAGCTTGGAACAGTTGTTGTACTGAGCTTGGTATGGTTGTTATACTAGCTTGGAACAGTTCTTGTACTGAACTTGGAACAGTTGTTGTACTGAGCTTGGAACAGTTCTTGTACTGAGCTTGGAACAGTTGTTGTACTGAGCTTGGAACAGTTGTTGTACTGAGCTTGGAACAGTTCTTGTACTGAGCTTGGAACAGTTGTTGTACTGAGCTTGGAACAGTTGTTGCACTGAGCTTGGAACAGTTGTTGTACTGTACTTGGAATAGTTGTTATACTGAGCTTGTGGTTTTTGTTATACTGCGCTTGGAACAGTTGTTGTCCTGAGCTTGGTATAGTTGTTATACTGACTTTGGAACATTTGTTGTACTGAGCTTGGTGTAGTTGTTGTTCTGAGCTTGGTATAGTTGTTGTACTGAGCTTGGTATAGTTGTTATACTGAGCCTCGAACAGTTGTAGTTCTGAGCTTGGTATAGTTGTTGTTCTGAGATTGGTATAGTTGTTGTTCTGAGCTTGGTATAGTTGTTGTACTGAGCTTGGTATAGCTGTTGTACTGAGCTTGGAATAGTTGCTATACTGAGCTTGGTATACAAAGCTGCAGCACTTGAGAAGAAACAGTTCTGCAGTCAGCCAAAGGTTGTAACCTGATACATGTTGCACTATCGTAGTTTGTATTTTGGGCGTTTTAGCCAGATACTTTGAATAACTTGCCCTCATTTCTTGAGTTTTAAGCCTTACTCTGGCCATTATGTTAGTAAGCCATCTAGCTGGCTTGGGGTTAGTAGTTGGTTCAATTGGAGTTCTTGAAATAATACCTGTAGCTTAGATCTTTCTTCACCAGTACAAACTTAAAAGTTGCAGTATGACCTAAAACATATCTGTACAACAAAGAACACAGCATCTGATCCATATTGTAGTGCCATAGATTGCAGTCATAGATTGTGCCCTGATAAACATTGCACCATCATAGATTGTGTCTTGATACACATAGCACCATCATATATTATGCTCTGATACATATTGCTTTGTCATACATTCTGATACATATTGTGTCATCCTAGTATGTATCCTGAAACATAGTGCAATGTCATTGATGATGTCCTGATACAGTTTACATTTTGCACTGTCCTAGATTGTGTCCAGATATACAGTATCATAGATTTTAAAAGTATTACATTCCAGATACATATTACACTGCTATAGATCTGTTTCCAGATACATATTACACTGCTATAGATCTGTTTCCAGATACGTATTGAACTTAGCTCTGTTTCCAGATACATATTGCCCTGCTATAGGTCTGTTTACAGACACATATTACACTGCCATAGATCTTTTTCCAGATACATATTACACTGCTATAGATCTGTTTCCAGATACATATTGCACTTAGATCTGTTTACAGATACATATTGCACTGCTATAGATCTGTTTCCAGATACATATTACACTGCTATAGATCTGTTTCCAGATACATATTGCACTTAGATCTGTTTACAGATGCATATTGCACTGCTATAGATCTGTTTCCAGATACATATTACACTGCTATAGATCTGTTTACAGATACATATTACACTGCTATAGATCCTTTCTGTGATACATATTGCACTAACATATTTTTCTATGAACATATTGCTTGGCCTCCTGAGACATCTGGAAATTTCATAGATTTTATCTTCATATTCTGTCATATAGTAGTTTTAATACCAAATCACAAAAAAAAATTAAGACAAAGTGAAAGTGATATATAAAGGACTGTTTTTTAACCTTTTCAGGTAGTAGTCCTGTCCATTTACTTGGAGAGACAAACTTCGGAGAGAATGTTCAAGATGAATGGTTCATTGTATACTTGATCTTCCAGCTGACCAAACATTTCACAGGACTTGTTGCTAAGTATGTTCGTTCAAATATTTTAGTAAATTACATTTTATCAGAACAGAAAATGAGTGAAGAAACTAGTGGTAAGGGTGATGTTGTGAAAAATGACTTGACACTCAGCCTAGAGGTCTCTATGGTTAGGGTTAGGGTAAACAACTTCTGGACATGGATCAGGGTTCTATAAGTAGCTAATAATTTATGGTCAAGACATGAATCAAGGATCTGCAAGTAACTAATACCTTGAGGACATGAATTAAGGTTCTATAAGTAGCTAACAACTTCAGGACATGAATCAAGGTTCTATAAGTACTTAACAACTTCAGGACATGAATCAAGGTTCTATAAGAAGCTAACAACTTCTGGACATGAATCAAGGTTCCGCAAGTAGTTAACAACTTCAGGACATGGATCAAGGTTCTATAAGTAGCTAACAACTTCAGGACATAAATCAAGGTTCTATTAGTAGCTAACAACTTCAGGACATGAATCAAGGTTCTGCAAGTAACTAATACCTTGAGGACATGAATTAAGGTTCTGCAAGTAGCCAACAACTTCAGGACATGAATTAAGGTTCTGCAAGTAGCCAACAACTTCTGGACACGTATCAAGGTTCTATAAGTAGCTAACAACTTCAGGACATGAATCAAGGTTTTGCAAGTAGCTTTCAACTTCAGGACATAAATCAAGGTTCTATACGTAGCTAACAACTTCAGGACATGTATCAAGGTTCTATAAGTAGCCAACAACTTCAGGACATGAATCAAGGTTCCATAAGTAGCTAACAACTTCAGGACATATATCAAGGTTCTATAAGTAGCCAACAACTTCAGGACATGAATCAAGGTTCTATAAGTAGCTAACAACTTCAGGACATATATCAAGGTTCTATAAGTAGCCAACAACTTCAGGACATGAATCAAGGTTCTATAAGTAGCTAACAACTTCAGGACATGAATCAAGGTTCTATAAGTAGCTAACAACTTCAGGACATGAATCAAGGTTCTGCAAGTAAATAATACCTTGAGGACATGAATCAAGGTTCTATAAGTAGCTAACAACTTCAGGACATGAATCAAGGTTCTGCAAGTAACTAATACCTTGAGGACATGAATCAAGGTTCTGCAAGTAGCCAACAAATTCTGGACATGAATCAAGGTTCTATAAGTAGCTAACAACTTCAGGACATGAATCAAGGTTCTGCAAGTAACTAATACCTTGAGGACATGAATCAAGGTTCTGCAAGTAGCCAACAAATTCTGGACATGAATCAAGGTTCCGCAAGTAGTTAACAACTTCAAGACATGAATCAAGTTTGAGGAAAAATAAGCAACATGCATCAAGGTTCTGCAAATAGCTTACAACTTCTGGAAATGAATCAAGGTTCTGAAAGTAAATAATACCTTTAGGACATGTATCAAGGTTACGTAAGAAGTTAACAACTTAGACATGAATCAAGGTTCTGCAAGTAAATAATACCTTGAGGACATGAATCAAGGTTCTGTAAGTAGCTAACAACTTCAGGACATGAATCAAGGTTCTGCAAGTAACTAATACCTTGAGGACATGAATCAAGGTTCTGCAAGTAGCCAACAACTTCTGGACATGAATCAAGGTTCCGCAAGTAGTTAACAACTTCAAGACATGAATCAAGTTTGAGGAAAAATAAGCAACATGAATCAAGGTTCTGCAAATAGCTTACCACTTCTGGAAATGAATCAAGGTTCTGAAAGTAAATAATATCTTGAGGACATGTATCAAGGTTACATAAGTAGTTAACAACTTCAAGACATGAATCAAGGTTTTGCAAGTAGATAGTACCTTGAGGACATAAATCAAGGTTCTGCAAGTAGTTAACAGCTTCAAGACATGAATCAAGTTAGAGGACAAATAATATGAATGTTTGTATAACTGTACACTTGATCATCATTGTATGACAGTGGGTCATAGATGCGAATGATGGTCCCTGGCTTTGTGGATATGTTTAGAAACTTTAGATAGATGCTATTTCCTGTCAGACCTTTAACTTCCCTCAGCATAAAGATCTTCTTAAGGAACTTTACTGTAATAACCAAATAGGTAAAGTAAATATGAGTTAAAAAGAAACTCAAAGGACATGTAATGAGACTGGGATAAGACTGTCAGTGTTAACACCACAGGTAGTTGTACTGGGAAATAAAATGATTTGATCATTATTTTTTAGGATACGTGACAGTGACGAAGAATTTTTACTGATTGAGGCAGCTGATGGTCTTCCAAAATGGCTGAATCCAGAATCTGCTGAAAATAGGGTGAGAATATATAAATTCATGAAGCTATATACAGTTTCAGGGGTACACCTCGCCATTCATAGAAAGACCGTTTTAATCAATGATTTTGATACTTATAGAGGTTGCTATCATTTTAAAAAGATAATAACGCATGACCCTTTAAGAAAGTAACAGATGACAAAACAATCACTTTATTTCATTGCAAAGTATGATAAACTATCCTCCTACTAACATTACTAACAGTCTTCCGGAGGAGTCGCCTGTGGCGGCTATAAATAAGCTTGCGTGCTTGGTTATTGATTACAGTTTGAGCTGTCACACTGTCAAAGTAAAGTCAGAAACAAGGATATGAAACATTTGTATGCTTTGTATATTTGAGCAGGTCTACATCTATAATGGTGAATTACACATCATTCCAATCCCACAATCCCCCGCTGATGTAGCGGCATTCCCTCGCTCTATAACAAGTATCGGCGATGCTGTGGAATGTGTTAGAACATATTCAGAACAGACTCGAGCTTCAAAACAAATACAAACTGCAATAAACAACAGAATCAAAAAGTAAGTATTTAATTGTTCAATATCAGTTTTTCACGCTTTGTTAAAATAGAAAATAATGCGAGCATTTCTTACAGTGAACTTTACTTCGCAGCTGGTCAATCATACACAGTTTTATTTCATTGTCATCAAAGTTTGTCACATAGACTGCCTGCCAGTATCTGAAATTGGTCACTATATTTATGGGCAAACTGTTTCAGCTGAGAGTGAAAACTAGCTGGATTGTTCTGGTTGCTCTAGAGTTACGGCCCTTGAATTATAAAATTGCAAAAATAGACAGTGTCTGCTCTCTAACTTGGGTAGTTCTTATCAGGGTTCATTAGACATGGTGACAGTGTTTATGGGCGTAATGTCTCAGCCAAAAGTGAAAACCAGCTGGATTGTTCCAGTGGTTCTGGAGTTAAGACCCATGGATTACTCAAAATTGACAGTGTTCACTCTCTAACTTAAGCAGTTTTTATCCAGTGATCACAAACTTGTTCACAATGTTCAAGGGCTCAGTATCTCAGCCAAATTCCTGAATCAGCTGTATCCTCTAAATCTATCTTGAGTTATGACCCTTGAATTTTACTCAAAATTGCAAAAATTGTCTGTGCCTGCTCTCTTAACTTGAGTAGTTCATATCCTGTGTTCACTAAACTTGGTCCAAGTGTTTATGGGCATAATATTTTTTGACAAGTTGATAACTAGCCAGATTCTTCTAGTCCTTCCTGAGTTATTGTCCTTGAATTACTTAAAATTATAAAAATTGACAATGTCCTCTTAACAACCTGAGCAGTTCTTATTCAGTGTTTCATCTTACCAAACTTAAAGCTTTTATGGGCATATTATCATGGCCAAGTTTGATAATCTTTGCCACTCAGGAGTTGTATACTTAAATTAGTCAAAATTGAGAAAATTGACAACCAAAAGAAAAAACTTTAAAAATCTTCTCGGAAACAGCTGGCCCAGTTTTGAAGTAATTTCACAGAAATGTTCCTTGGGTAACCATCTACCAAATTCCTACAAATTACTCTGGTTTGTTAAAAAACATGGCTACCAGGGGGCGGGAGTAGTTTTCCCAATATGGCTATATGGAAAACTTTGAAAAACTTCTAGCTTGATTTCAAAATAGTTCCACAGCAGTGTTCCTTGGGTGACCCTCTACTAAATTCTTTTGAAATATTCTGTTTCTTTAAAAAGCATGGCCACCATGGGGGCGGGGCTAGTTTTCCCTATATGACTTTATGGAAAGCTTTGAAAATCTTCTCCTCTCAAACCGCTAGCCTGATTAACAGTTTTCAAATAATTTCACAGCAATGTTCTTTGGGTGACCCTCTACCAAATTCCTTTAAGCCATGTTCATATAAACATGGCTGCCTGGGGGCAGGGCTAGTTTTCTGTCTTTGTCTATATGGAAAACTTTTAAAACCTCCTCCTAAGAAACTTCTGGCTCCGAGTTGAAAAAGATGTTATAGCAAGGTTCCATAGGTGACCCTCTACTATATTGCTTAAAATCATTCTGTTTTATCAAACATTGCCACCAAGGGGAGTGCTAGTTTTACCTATATAACTGGTTGGAAGACTGAAAATCTCCATTGAAACCTCTGGCCCAATTTTAAAATAATTTCACAGCATTGTTCCTTGTTCCAAAATTTTTTAAACCAGCTCTGAATGTCAGGTGAGCGATCTAGGGCCATCATGGCTCTCTTGTCTTATACTCAGCCATTTACCTATCCATCTGTCTGTATAGTCCAACCTCCTTGTAAATCATTCAAAATCGTTGTTTATGTTAGAAAACTGTTAGTTATTTCAATCCAATATAGGGAAACTACAGCAGTGTATTCTGAACTGTTAATTATTTATTTATAAATATTGAAAAATGTAGAAATTAAGCAGTAATATTGGTCATTAAATTCTTTTTTACTGTGTTGGAATTAATTATACATGAGAAACAGGATTTACCTTGTATGATGTTTTCTGTATATATAAAACAATGAGCATGTGATTTCAGTTTTCCAGACTTGATGTCGGAGCATACACACTATGCCCACTGTTACATTCCAGCATCTATTGCTGCAGTGTTGGATGAGAAGCCCCAGCTCATTGCTCCTGCTGTCAGGGCTTTCTACTACAGAGATCCCATTGATTTAAAGGTACGAGCTAAACTAAAAGTTGATTTTTGGTTACAATTTTAAGGTGAAAGTTGTTAATTAATCTTCAAAGTTAGTAATGACCTCATAATTCTGCTAGAAGCTGTCTCAACCCTGCTTGGTGTAACACTACAAGCTTAACTCTGCTTGGTGTAACACTACAAGCTTAACCCTGCTTGGTGTAACACTACAAGCTTAACTCTGCTTGGTGTAACACTACAAGCTTAACTTTGCTTGGTGTAACACTACAAGCTTAACCCTGCTTGGTGTAACACTACAAGCTTAACCCTGCTTGGTGTAACACTACAAGCTTAACCCTGCTTGGTGTAACACTACAAGCTTAACTCTGCTTGGTGTAACACTACAAGCTTAACTCTGCTTGGTGTAACACTACAAGCTTAACCCTGCTTGGTGTAACACTACAAGCTTAACCCTGCTTGGTGTAACACTACAAGCTTAACCCTGCTTGGTGTAACACTACAAGCTTAACTCTGCTTGGTGTAACACTACAAGGTAGACCCTGCTTTGCTCTAATTTGATACATTTATTTTCCTTCAAAATTGATGGTTAGAATGCACTTTAGCGGTCCCTGGAAGTTTACAATGCGCATACGCAACAAGTTGGAGTGTGAGGCAAAGCAGGGGGTGTGGGGGCAGCAGCCCGTAACATATTCATCTAAAGATAAAGTTACCCCTTATAACATTTAATTTTTAAGACATTTTTGAACTACTATAATTATTATAGGGACCGCTGAAGTGCGAGACTAAAAAACAAAGTTGCGTGAAATTGAGCATAATAAATGAAACAGAAGAGTCAACAATAACAATAACAGTTTACAGTAAACAGTCAGACGTTGTGTAGATGGGAAGGTATAGATGAAATCATAATTAAGAAAACTGATTGGAAACTGCAAACCAATGTTGAACATTAAGAGGTCTCCACAGAGTATTCCAGATACTGTAAAATCAGTTAATTTTTGGGGCATAAAATGGTGGACATGAATTTGGATTTCAAGTATTTAAGATAGAATTAATAGAAAATATGTCTATTTGTGGGGGTTTAATTTCATGGATTGAGGCAAATCAATGACAGTTAGAACCCCTCCATTAATAACATTATATATAAAATAACATGCTCTGTTTGTGTTATTTCAGTGCTGCAGAACATTTCAGTACTTCAGACCGGGGACAAGAGTTGTGCACAGGGTAAATTCTATAATATACATTTACATAAAGCTGTATGAAGTTCACTAATTGCTCATGTTTTTAGCCTGAGAATATGCTATATGCATGATCTCTCAGGTTAAGGCCAAGGTCACAGAAATGATGTGTGATTTTTTTTTTTCGTATCCAGGCCATATCCTTTTGGCACATGGAGGGATTTTGAAATGTTTGCAGAAATGTTCATCTAATCTCTAGGGTGTGTCATGTCAATGACCCAGATCTCTTGGGTCAAGGTCACAGTTTGACATATTGAATTTCTGCATGCAGTCATTATTTTTATTTTTGTTGTTTATACAGGTATATGGATTGAGAAGTTATTTTGTGCAAATAACTATGTTAGCCTGAGAATATGCTATGTGCATGATCCGGGTCTCTCAGGTCAAGGTCAAGGTCATTATTTAAATTTTTATTTATTTTGTGCAGACACCTGTAGCATTCTTGGGCATGCCTCAGGGGCATTTGTCACTAATAGTGACAGCTCTTGTTATTATTTTAACTTTTTAGTGACAAGGCTTTTGAATAGTCAAGCATTGCTGTCCTCCCAACAGCTCTTGTGATAATTACTTGATGCAAAAAACATGAGAATATTACAAAAACTAAAATAAGATCAAACAGTTTTTGTTAACATCTTCCAATGTTTAACAGTCTAAAGTTCAATATAAACATTTTTGTTATTTCTGTGAACTAATACGTAATAGAAATGGTATTGTTTCAGACTCGCCTAACCCGGTGCCTGTATGCACAGTTAGTCCATCAAAATTTCCAGCCAGACAAGAGAAGTGGTTGGGTTATTCCCAGCACATCCAGTCCAAAGTTCCGATCCCATGACCTTGGCATGAAGCTTGTAAGTGTTGGCTAAGTCTTAGCTCTAGAAATAAAGTACTGTAGACTGGCACGGGTGTGGGCATGATTTTATGTTGAAGAAGCAGAATTTGTTATGAATTTACTGAGGTACTAAGTGAAATGTTTAACGGTAGATTATTGTTGTAAAATATAGACATGCATTGCTGTTCTGGCCAAATTATTAATGTTACATGCTGAAATCATCAATTCAGATGATGTTACAAGCCTTTGATTTGATTCTGTTCTCATTGATAGCTAACATTAGTATGGGATCTTATGTTATGTGAGTTATATTTTCTTTTTAATTTATGAATCATGTTCTCTCACACTTGTTCAGATGATATTGGTGTACTACATGAAATTTACATGATAACCAAAAAAAGGAAGGAATTTCAAACAGCTTATTAACATTGTGTTTCCCGAACTGGTTTCAATGGATTGTTGCTTTGCATACTGTCATACACTAAGTACTTGATTACATTGGAGAACTGACACAGGTAGAAACTGGACATACACAGGTACTAAGAAACTGAACTTACACAGGTGTGAAACTCTCAGAGCAGAAATGGTAGATTGGTAGATTAGTCGTTAGGGAAATATAACTAAACACATGCATGTAATAAAATTTTTACTTTGAGATATCTCTATGTTATAATACATATTCTTGTTTTTATCATGTATGATTCCTTTAACACAGGCTCATGGCTTTGAAATAATGTGCCATAAATCTGAGTCAGGTGGTAACCATAGCAACATAAATGATGACCAGCCTACCAGTGGTGTAAGATGGCAGCAGTATATACAGACACTTAAAGATAAAAACTACTTCAGGGTAAATATGGTTTCTTCTGTTTAAGTATTAAATCTGTATATTAGTGTATGTCTTGTGTTCACTCGGTATGAATAGTTCAATTGTAATGTGAATTATGAGTTATGCTTCACATTGCTACCTTGGAAATATCATTTGGCATTTTATATTGTGCTACGGTTGTGACTTTCTTGCTCAAATTGTCTCCATTAATTTTGTAGTTTGTCAGTGCTTGTTCATAATAGATAATTGTAAAGTGTCTTTTGCTGTATACATTAATGTAATGTTAGAAAGTCTGAGAAAGGACCAGAAACTATGTCATTTATTTTGATCCAACAATAAGTATATACTGGCTGGGAACCAGTAGCAGCACAATAAGTATATACTGGCTGGGAACCAGTAGCAGCACAATAAGTATATACTGGCTGGGAATCAGTAGCAGGATAAATTTTCATGATTTACCTTCATTATTTATCCCCCCACCAAAGGTGAAGGGGATATTTGAAATGCTCTCCGTCCGTCCGTCCGTGCGTCCGCAACGATATTTGTCCGGAGCATAACTCCAAAAGTACTTGAGGGATTTTCTTCAAACTTCATACACTGATAGAACACATTGGGAGGAAGTGCAGTGTGCAAGAACAATAACTCTACCTTGCCTATTTTTTGAGTTATTCCCCTTTAACTTATTTTCTTAAAAAAATTTGTCCGGAGCATAACTCCAAAAGTACTGGAGGGATTTTCTTCAAACTTCATACACTGATAGAACACATTGGGAGGAAGTGCAATGTGCAAGAACAATAACTCTACCTTGCCTGTTTTTTGAGTTATTCCCCTTTATCATATTTTCTTAAAACATTTTGTCCGGAGCATAACCCCAAAAGTACTGGAGGGATTTTCTTCAAACTTCATACACTGATAGAACACATTGGGAGGAAGTGCAGTGTGCAAGAACAATAACTCTACCTTGCCTATTTTTTAGTTATTTCCCTTTATCATATTTTCTTAAAGAAATTTGTCCGGAGCATATCTTCTTCATGCATGGAGGGATTTTGATATATCTTGGCACAAATGTTTACCACCACGATGCGGAGTGTCATACGCAAGAACTAGGTCCCTAGGTCTAAGGTCAAGGTCACACTTAGAGGTCAAATGATACAAGAATAAAAACCTTGTCCGGAGCATTTCTTCTTCATGCATTGAGGGAATTTGATATAACTTGGCACAAATGTGTACCACCACGAGACGGAGTGTCATGCGCAAGATCCAGGTCACTAGGCCTAAGGTCAAGGTCACACTTAGAGGCCAAAGGTCAGATACAAGAATGACTTTGTCCGAAGCATTTCTTCTTCATGCATGGAGGGATTTTGATGTAACTTGGCACAATTATACACCATCATGAGACAAAGTGTCATGCGCAGTTCCCTTCTTTAGAATTACTTCCCTTTCTTGTTACTTTAAATAGCTTTTATTGTAACTTTTTCATTACTAGTCGTAGGGAAAAATCGAGAGCACTTTTCTGTAGTACAACAAACATGCTAAATCCAATTTTGAGGTGTATTTTGACCAGTCTCTTCCTGATAAAGATTTTTGTGTGGACTTGCAATTTTTTTTTATTTTTTTTTTAAAGATTAACTTCCCTTAGTTGTTAATATAAATAACTTATATTGTAACATTTTTATAATTGACCCTAGGGAAAAAACAAGACCACTTTTCTGTGGTACAGCATAGATGTTACTCTCCAGTTTTAGGTGTATTTTATTAATTTTATTAGCTCGACTATTCATAGAATAGTAGAGCTATTGGACTCGCCCATGCGTCGGCGTCCGCGTCCGCGTCCCGATTTGGTTAAGTTTTTGTATGTAAGCTGGTTTCTTAGCAACCACTTGTGGGAATGGATTGAAACTTCACACACTTATTCACTGTGATAAACTGACTTACATTGCACAGGTTCCATAACTCTGTTTTGCTTTTTTACAAAATTATGCCCCTTTTTTGACTTAGAAATTTTTGGTTAAGGTTTTGTATGTAAGCTGGTATCTCAGTAACCACTTGTGGGAATGGATTGAAACTTCACACACTTATTTACTGTGATAAACTGACTTACATTGCACAGGTTCCATAACTCTATTTTGCTTTTTTACAAAATTATGCCCCTTTTTCCACTTAGAATTTTTTTGTTAAGGTTTTGTATGTAAGCTGGTATCTCAGTACTCACTAATGGGAATGGATTGAAACTTCACACACTTGTTCACTGTCATGATCTGACATGCACAAAGCAGGTCCCATAACTTTATTTTGCTTTTTTACAAAATTATGCCCCTTTTTCAACATAGAAATTTTTGGTTAAGTTTTTGTATGTAAGCTGGTATCTCAGTATCCACTAATGGGAAAGGATTGAAACTTCACACACTAGTTCATTGTCATGATATGACATGCAGTGCAAAGGATCAATAACTCAACTTTGCATTTTACAAAATTATGCCCCTTTTTCAACTTAGGAGTTTTTGGGTTAAATTCTTATATGTAAGCTGGTATCTCAGTACCCACTAATGGGAATGGATTGAAACTTCATACACTTGTCCACTGTCATGAGCTGATAAGCACTTTGCAGGTTCCATAACCCTATTTTACTTTTTTACTAAATTATGCCCCTTTTTCGACTTTCTTATTCATTCAAGCGACAAGGCTGTTAAATAGTCGAGCGTTGCTGTCCTCCGACAGCTCTTGTTATATATAAGGTATCTCTATACCTAGTAAGGAGTTTTTTTGTGGACTTAAAAAAACAAAAGACTTACAATGATTACTAAACAACCACAAAATTAACATTCCATTTGCAAATACAGCTGCTAGAGTAAAGAAATTTGCTTTGACGGGCATATATTGTGACATTCTGGCACTCTTGTTCCCTGTTAGCTTTCCATTCCTTCTTTTTACAGTAGCCATATAGAAAAACATCATAGTTATACTCTTCATGAAAATTAATAAAATTTAGCAGTAAACCACCTCACTACTGACTTATTCTTTCTTCCACATCTTAAAACCCCTGATGCTGACCACATCCTTCAATTATGATATGCCCGGTGGGGGGATTAGCCATGTCTGACATGGCTCTTGTTTTTACAGAAAATGTTAGACATTAATGTGAAACTCACACTGTATAAACTTCAGTTACTTTTGCCTCAGAATGTGTAATAAGCACCTCTTAATGACTTAAAATATGGGTTTCCTAGAGGCTCAAATGAGGTCAGAAAAAGTAGTAATTTTCTCCATGTGGTAGCTTGGCAAATACTTGGTGGATGATTTTGCTGTTATTTTGAGATCGAAAATAGTAATTAAAATATTTTTAGGTATCTCTATATCATAGATCTTTCGAACAAAGCATATTTAAAGCTGACTGTCAAAAGCAGCTACAAAAGATCTCTATGCCATATTGAGACTGAAAGTTGTTTTGTAAACACAGGTGAGGTATCATCATATAACTTAAAAATACTTAGACAAAAAGAACAATCATCTGATGATACAGATGAAACAAATGCATGAATAATGGCTAAATTAATCATTTAATGCATATGTTTGATACTCTGGTCGTGTCTGGATACTAGTTCCCAACCAGTACTAGTTACTGTATCTTGTTGTAGTACATATTTTTTTATGTAAATAGAGTATGTATCCTATATTCCAGGGAGAACTTGAAGGGTCCGTTTTGTATGAACAGCTGATGGGAAATGCAAGAAAATTTTACAAGGAAAATTTCAGACATAGCAATAGGTTTGTATGTTACTGCTGACAGTTTGTAGACTGCAAGGTGATATTTTTAGCTTGACTGTTAGAAGAATAGTTTGGACTATTCTACTCACCCTGGCATCAGTGTCGGCGTCACACCTTGGTTAAAGTTTTACATGCAAGTACGTATAGCTATCATTTAAAGGCAAATATCTTTGAAACTTTTTTTTTCTTTTTCTAGGTCAATTACCAACCTCACTGGGTCAAGTCCCATAACTCTGCATTTTGGCTGAATTATGCGCTCTTTTGGACTTAGAAAATCCTGGTTAAAGTTCTGCATGCAAGTTACTATCTCCAAAACTAATACAGATACTGGATTGAAACTCTATAGATATTTTAACATTTAGTGTAATATTCCTGCTTCTGGGACAACAATTTGAATAGTCAAGCATTTGCTGTCTTATGGACAGCTCTTGTTAAATTAATGAGATACTGGAAAACTACTGGTACTCATTTTAGAGTTAAAATGATATTTGAAAGCTACTGGTACTCATTCTAGGGTTGGGGTGATATTTGTAAGCTACCTGTACTCATTTTAGAGTTGGGGTGGTATTTGAAAGCAACTGTAATTCGTTCTAGAGTTGGGGTGATATTTGAAAGCAACTGTAATTCGTTCTAGAGTTGGGGTGATATTTGAAAGCTACTGTAATTCGTTCTAGAGTTGGGGTGATATTTGAAAGCTACTGTAATTCGTTCTAGAGTTGGGGTGATATTTGAAAGCAACTGTAATTCGTTCTAGAGTTGGGGTGATATTTGAAAGCTACTGTAATTCGTTCTAGAGTTGGGGTGATATTTGAAAGCAACTGTAATTCGTTCTAGAGTTGGGGTGATATTTGAAAGCAACTGTAATTCGTTCTAGAGTTGGAGTGATATTTGAAAGCTACTGTAATTCGTTCTAGAGTTGGGGTGATATTTGAAAGCAACTGTAATTCGTTCTAGAGTTGGGGTGATATTTGAAAGCTACTGTAATTCGTTCTAGAGTTGGGGTGATACTTGTAAACTACCTGTACTCATTTTAGAGTTGGGGTGATATTTGAAAGCTACTGTAATTCGTTCTAGAGTTGGGGTGATACTTGTAATCTACCTGTACTTATTAGCTCGACTATTCGAAGAATAGTCTAGCTATTCTACTCACCCTGGCGTCGGCGTCGGCGTCGGCGTCGGCGTCACACCTTGGTTAAGTTTTTGCATGCAAGTACATACAGCTATCATTTAAAGGCATATAGCTTTGAAACTTATTTATTCTTTTTCTAGGTCAATTACCAACCTCTCTGGGTCAAGTCCCATAACTCTGACATGTATTTTGAGCAAATTATGCCCCCTTTTGGACTTAGAAAATTTTGGTTAAAGTTTTACATGCAAGTTACTATCTCCAAAACTAATGCAGATATTGAATTGAAACTTCACATGTGTCTTCGGGGTTATAAAACTAGTTGATAGCACCAAGTCCCATAACTCTGACCTTCATTTTGGCCAAATTATGCCCCCTTTTGGACTTAGAAAATTCTGGTTAAAGTTTTGCGTGCAAGTACATACAGCTATTACTAAAAGGCATATAGATTTGAAACTTATTTTTTCTTTTTCTAGATCAATTACCTACCTCACTGGGTCAAGTCCCTTAACTCTGACATGTATTTTGAGCAAATTATGCCCCTTTTGGACTTAGAAAATTCTGGTTAAAGTTTTACATGCAAGTTACTATCTCCAAAACTAATGCAGATATTGAATTGAAACTTCACATGTGTCTTCGGGGTTATTAAACTAGTTGATAGCACCAAGTCTCATAACTCTGACCTTCATTTTGGCCAAATTATGCCCCCTTTTGGACTTAGAAAATTCTGGTTAAAGTTTTGCGTGCAAGTACATACAGCTATTACTAAAAGGCATATAGATTTGAAACTTATTTTTTCTTTTTCTAGATCAATTACCTACCTCACTGGGTCAAGCCCCATAACTCTGACATGTATTTTGGCCAAATTATGCCCCCTTTTGGACTTAGAAAATTCTGGTTAAAGTTTTGCGTGCAAGTACATACAGCTATTACTAAAAGGCATATAGATTTGAAACTTATTTTTTTCTTTTTCTAGATCAATTACCTACCTCACTGGGTCAAGTCCCATAACTCTGACATGTATTTGGGGCAAATTATACCCCCTTTTGGACTTAGAAAATTCTGGTTAAAGTTTTACATGCAAGTAACTATCTCCAAAACTACTACAGATATTAAATTGAAACTTCACATGTGTCTTCAGGGTTATAAAACTAGTTGATAGCACCAAGTCCCATAACTCTGACATGTATTTTGGGCAAATTATGCCCCCTTTTGGACTTAGAAAATCCTGGTTAAAGTTTTGCGTGCAAGTACATACAGCTATTACCAAAAGGCATATAGCTTTGAAACTTATTTATTCTTTTTCAAGGTCAATTACCAACCTCACTGGATCAAGTTCCATAACTCTTAACATGTATTTTGAGCAAATTATGCCCCCTTTTGGACTTAGAAAATTCTGGTTAAAGTTTAACATGCAAGTTACTATCGCCAAAACTAATGCAGATATTGAATTGAAACTTAACATGTTTCTTCGGGGTTATAAAACTAGTTGATAACATCAAGTCCCATAACTCTGATATGTATTTTGGTCAAATTATGTCCCCTTTCGAACTTAAAACTCTTTTGATATTTAACATTTTGGGTAATAATTTCCTGCTTCTGTGACAATATTTCGAATAGTCGAGCTTGGCTGTCTTACGGACAGCTCTTGTTTTAGAGTTGGGGTGATATTTGAAAGCAACTGTAATTCGTTCTAGAGTTGGGGTGATACTTGTAAGCTACCTGTACTTATTTTAGAGTTGGGGTGATATTTGAAAGCTACTGTAATTCGTTCTAGAGTTGGGGTGATACTTGTAAGCTACCTGTACTTATTTTAGAGTTGGGGGTGATATTTGAAAGCAACTGTAATTCGTTCTAGAGTTGGGGTGATATTTGAAAGCTACTGTAATTCATTCTAGAGTTGGGGTGATACTTGTAAACTACCTGTACTCATTTTAGAGTTGGGGTGATATTTGAAAGCTACTGTAATTCGTTCTATAGTTGGGGTGATACTTGTAAGCTACCTGTACTTATTTGTACCCCCCGACAACAAAGTTGTAAGGGGGGGTATACTGGTTTCAGGTTGTCTGTCTGTCTGTCTGCCCGTCTGTCCGTAGACGCAATCTTGTGCGCACCATCTCTCCTTATCCCCTTGACAGAATTTAATGAAACTTCACACAAGTGATCAGTACCAACAGTAGTTGTGCATGGGGCATGTTAGGTTCTTTTAGAAAAAAAATTTGCAGAGTTATGGGACTTTGTTTTTTTGTTACTATACTATATACATAGACACAATCTTGTGCGCACCATCTCTCCTCATCCCCTTGACACAATTTAATGAAACTTCACACAAGTGATCAGTACCAACAGTAGTTGTGCATGGGGCATGTTAGATTCTTTTAGAAAAAAAAATTGCAGAGTTATGGGACTTTGTTTTTTTGTTACTATACTATATACATAGACACAATCTTGTGCGCACCATCTCTCCTTATCCCCTTGACACAGTTTAATGAAACTTCACACAAGTGATCAGTAACAACAGTAGTTTTGCATGGGGCATGTTAGGTTCTTTCAGAAAAAAAATTTGCAGAGTTATGGGACTTTGTTTTTTTGTTACTATACTATATACATAGACACAATCCTGTGCGCACCATCTCTCCTCATCCCCTTGACACAGTTTAATGAAACTTCACACAAGTGATCAGTACCAACAGTAGTTGTGCATGGGGCATGTTAGGTTCTTTCAGCGACAAAAATTGCAGAGTTATGGGACTTTGTTTCTTGTTAACATACTATGTACATGCAGTCTGCATATGCAATCTTGTGCGTGCCTAATCTACCAAACCCTTGCACACAATTTAATGAAACTTCACACAAGTGATCAGTACCAACCCTAGTTGTGCATGGTGCATGTTACATTCTTTTAGATAAATATTCTGCATAGTTATGGGACTTTGTTTTTTGTTACTATACTGTATACATACAGTCTATATACATACAGTCCACATAATTATGCAATCTTGTGTGCGTCAAATTGCAATGTACTGTATCAGTGCATGTGGGGGGTACATTCATCACCTTTAGTGATAGCTCTAGTTTAGAGTTGGGGTGATATTTGAAAGCTACTGTAATTCGTTCTAGAGTTGGGGTGATACTTGTAAGCTACCTGTACTTATTTTAGAGTTGGGGTGATATTTGAAAGCAACTGTAATTCGTTCTAGAGTTGGGGTGATATTTGAAAGCTACTGGACCAGGTAATCGTACTAGAGTTTGAGTGATATTTGAAATCATTCTAGAGTTGGGGTGATATTTGAAAGGTACCATTACTCATTAGAGTTTGGGTGTTATTTGAAAAATACTGTTGCTCATTCTAGAGTTAGGTTGATACTTTAAAGCTACAGATCCTCATTTTAGAGTTGGTGTGTTAGTAGTCATTATAGGAATGGGTTGGTACTTATTCTAGGCTTGGAATGGTACTCATTCTGCAGTAGAGGTGGTACTCATTCTAGAATTAGGATGGTACTCATTCTGCAGTAGGGGTGGTACTCATTCTGCAGTAGAGGTGGTACTCATTCTGCAGTAGAGGTGGTACACATTCTGCAGTAGAGGTGGTACTCATTCTGCAGTAGAGGTGGTACTCATTCTGCAGTAGAGGTGGTACTCATTCTGCAGTAGAGGGGGTACTCATTCTGCAGTAGAGGGGGTACTCATTCTGCAGTAGAGGTGGTACTCATTCTGCAGTAGAGGTGGTACTCATTCTGCAGTAGAGGTGGTACTCATTCTGCAGTAGAGGTGGTACTCATTCTGCAGTAGAGGTGGTACTCATTCTGCAGTAGAGGGGGTACTCATTCTGCAGTAGAGGTGGTACTCATTCTGCAGTAGAGGTGGTACTCATTCTGCAGTAGAGGTGGTACTCATTCCGCAGTAGAGGTGGTACTCATTCTAGAATTAAGAAGGTACTCGTGCTAGGGTTGGAATGGTACTCATTGTAGAATTGAGGTGATATTCAATCTAGGGTTGGAATGGTACTCATTGTAGAATTGAGGTGATATTCAATCTAGGGTTGGTTTTCATTTTAGAGTTGAGGTTACATTGGAATATCTTCATTTATATAAAGTTTGATGTGAAATGAGAAATAGAGAAGAAATACTGTTGAAATGTTTAGAAAGACTCCTGTAGAATGCTGCTCACTCTATCATCGATCACTCCAGCATCAGTGTCTCGAGCTCCTAAGCTCACTCCAGCAATTCATGTGGTCCATGACGGTTTTCATTATATTTTCTGTTAGAGTCACTGGCAACCCAGGATAAATCAAATATTTTGCTCATGGAGGGATTTGTGTGTTACTGTTTAATAATTTTAACATTATTACCGATATTGTGCACTGTCCTCTCAGGGGAGACGATCCTGGTGCAGAAGTGCTTCACTTATTGAAGACACTGGATGTTGATATTGAAGGAAGACGTAGAGCAGAGCAATATCTTGAATCTCCAGATGGTGAGTACATATCTCCCTTGAAATGTAAATGGGGCCAGGTAGATTTTTCTTTTGTTTCATTCTTTGGTGTTTCTTTAAAATCTTGTGTGTCAGTCTCATAATTCAGTCTGAGACGAAGCTGGCTTTAACTTTAGTGAATTTAACATGTAGTAGGGGATTTTTGATTCAGTAAATATTCCTACAACAATGACTCTGTATTAATTTGTATCCACCACTTTGACAGACAACTCTCTGTATTACCGGTAATTTGTATCCACCACTTTGACAGACAACCCTCTGTATTAATTTGTATCCACCACTTTGACAGACAACTCTCTGTAATAATTTGTATCCATCACTTTGAAAGACAACTCTCTGTATTAATTTGTATCCACCACTTTGACAGACAACTGCTTCTCCAGCAGCCCTTGCACACATTTCTTGTTTAACACTGTACTTTAGTTTTGTAACTGCCTTCATAGGTTAGTACAGAATCAGTTAAAAGTTACTTCAAGAGCTAGTCCTTTACATTTTAAAATGGTTTAATACTTTAAATTACTTTAAGTGTGAAAAATTAAGATTTAAAGTAATGTCTTGTAAGTTTTGCTGAAGAGCAGCATTGAATTATTCAAGGAGTAACCTACAGGAAGTATTGCAGTTGTCTTATTTTACATATATCTGAATAACATTGTGCCTGGCTTCATTTCTAGATGATTCCTGGATGAACCTGACACCAGAATCTCTGGATGAGATGATGCGAGAGAGAAGTGGTAACTATGGTAACCAGGAGGATACTGACAACGTATTTGATCTTGGTAAAATAGCGGACAGCATGAAAGCATTTGTTGGCAATGTCTCTAGTGCAGATGGTGCAGAGTTCCCTAGGTATGGCTGTTTTACAGTATGTCCTACAAAACAGGTTTCCTGTCCTACTTATTTTACCTGACAAAAATTGCTTACTTTGAAATTTGTGGAGATTTATTTTTGACTACAGAATTCACTCAAGTTTTGATAGCTAAACGTTTATTTAGGCATTTCACTTAGTGTTAGGTATAAACATAATGTTGAGTGAATGGTTTACAGGAATGTTGTTATTATGATAAAAAGCAACAAATACTTGGTTTTCTGAATTAGGTTTACTTTGACAATATTGAGGTGTTCGGACTTTGACAATATTGAGGTGTTCGGACAATATTTCTGTACAGGAAACTGATTTCAGTGCAGGGAAACAATTTATAAATGCTGTGAATTTAGATCGGAAGACAATTAATGATGCTAAGATTTCTGCACAGGAAACATATAATTGATGCTATGTCTTCAGTGCAGAGAAACAATGTTTTAATGTGAGTGCAGGTAAACAATTTCAGGGCCCATGCTGTCGTTCGCCACTCGAGCCATTTGGCGAATCTGCGATGAAAGTGGTGAAGAAAAATCGCAAGTGGCGAAAACGAAAAAATCTTCGTAATTTGGACCACCATTTTGTTTCAGACATTCTAAATCGTAACCTCCGAGAAATTATGTTTTAAAAAAAACGTTGACTGGTTCCGATAATTTTACCTTATAAAATTAACTTCTTTCGGGATAGTACTACCCAGTCTGCGTTCACTTTACATATAACAATGTGTAATAAACATCTTGACACGCGAGAAGATGCAATTTGCAATCAATTAATAACAATTATCGGGTTAAAATAATATTTTTGTTTTGTTGTCATTACGGCAGATTAAATGATTGATGCCTTTAATTTCCATGGATCTAATAATTAATAAATAAATCGGCAAAATAATGAATGGTTTGATGAATTTTTTAACGTTCCCCGCCCCCGTCAGAAGCATTAAGTCACAGGCACGGGTCGGTTTATTTTTTGTTAATATAAAAATACCTTTTTTTCACAAAAATTCTTTTTTTGTTGGTCAATGTAAAAAAAAAAAAGGATGAAAAAAAATTGATCAATTATCAAACCGACATGTGCCAGATTTTTTTCATAATTTTTTTTTTTTTTTGACTATCATATAGAAGCATTTTGTGTAAAAAAAAAAAGGGTTTTTTTTGTTTTTTTTTATATTAAACAAAAAAAAAAAAAAATAACTGGCCCTTTGCTGTGATTTAGTAAGAAATTAGTAAAGGTGTTTGCCATGTTTTTTGAAGGTCTTAAAACTTAAGAATGGTTTGAAATGTAACCCGTTCAGAAACCCAAACAGAAGAAAAATAGGTAAGGGTAGATTTCCGGGCCCCAAAAAAACCACCCCCGGGCCCCAGATTTACCATAGTACCCCACAACAAAAAGAAGTGAAAGGGAAAAATATTTCGAGGTTGCTTCAAACTCCTTAAAGGTCCCCTATATAGCTAGATATCCATTTGTTTCGGGGAAGTAACAAAAGTTTTAAACGCGCCCCGGGGGGGGAAAAACCTCTCAGCCCCTCCCTACTTTCCCGAGAAAAAGGTGGCCCCAAACTTTTTCAGCCGAGTGGGGGCCCCTGAATTTATGTTGCTATGAATAAGTAGGAAACATTTTTAAAGAGCAAAAGATTTCCAAGGGAAAAAAATTTAAGGGTTGATTTCTTCAGTGCAAAAAAAAAAAATTTTTTTTTTATATGAGTGGGTTAACAATTTTGATGCTGTGAATTTAGTAGGAAAATTTAAATTTGATGCTATGTTTCAGTGCAGAAAAAACTATTTTTAATGTGAGTGGGTAAAAAATTTCTTTTGCAAGTGAGGGAAGCCTTTCATTGTTTTCAGTGCAGGAGATGATGTTGAAGAAGATGAAACTCGTTTGTGGAGTGGTTTTTACTCCCATGCGGGAAAAATTTTTGTTGGCACCTTGCTTCTTTACTTTTATTTTTTACCGCTTCAAAGGGGTATATTGTTTTCTTATCGCCCATCCTTTCTCCGTTTTAATAAAAGAGGCCATTTTTTGTAGTTGTATTTCTGTATAAATCTAGGTAAAGGTTGAAAACTGGACAAAGGTTTAAACTAGGTCGATCATAGAAAAATCTTTTAAAATCACTAGGGGCACTTTTCCTTTGATCTTCTATAAAAGTTTGTCCCCATAAAATCGGTAAAGGTTTAAAATGGACAAAGGTCTTAAACTGGGTTTGTCTTAAAAAAATTTTTTTACCCCCTAGAGGTCACTTTTCCCATTTGTCTTCATATAAAAGTTTGTCTCATGAAATTAGGTCAAGTCTAAAAACGGTTTACCCGAGTTCCGAGTACATAGTTAAATCATAAAAAAAACTGTTTTTTCTTTTCATCATTTTTTCAGAATGTTTGTCTCTAAAAACATAGGTCAATTTAGAAATTAGGTCAAAGGTCAGATATAGGAACGTTGAAACGTTAGAGGCCACTTTTTCTACTTTTTTTATAAAAAATTTTCCCAGAATGTTTGTCCAAAAAGTCTGGGTGAAGTTTAAATGGATAATTGAGATTTTAAAGCTGGTCACTGGTTAAATTAGAAAAGCTTGTTTACACTGTAGAGGTCACATTTTCTACTTGATGATCACAAATCTTTATCTAATGTTAGTTGCTATGTAAATTTGAAATGTGAGTCCCTGAAGAAAAAAAATAGGTCTTAGGAAAAATCATAGAAAGCCCTTTGTAACATGAAGGCCATATATACTATTTGTTTCCCCTGTTACTTGGTCAGTTTTTTTGTGTTTAAATTAGAAGATTGGTATCTTGGTATTTGGTAAAAAAAAACAAGGTCAAATTGATAAGAAAAAAAATTGGGTTAATGATCTCCCCGATTTAAAAAAATTTATGGTCGAAATTTGTCTTATGAAATCTTTTTTAAAATTATAATAGAAATATTTTTGGTGACACATCATTTTGTTTGTAAAAAATTTAGGCCATCAGAGGGGGATAGTTTACTTTTTATATTTGCAATAGTTTTTCCAATATGATATAGGGGATACTTTAATGTAATTCTTGTTAAAAAAAAAAGGGCCAATTTTAAAATATTTCAATATATTTTCGTGTGACCCCCTTCCAAAAATTTTTCATTAGGAGAGAGATTAAGGTATCGTGGTCGTCTTTTCTTTTGTCTGTCTTTATTTTTTGCACGAAGGATATCAAATAACATAGAACAAACTTTCCATAATAGAAAATATTAAAATTTAAAAAAGTTAAAAAGGGGAAAAAAGTATTACAGTAATTTTTGTCTTCAGTCGAGTTTAGTTTAAAAATATTCTTTTGTCAAAGTGCATTACTTTGGACTTACACTTCGTGTTCTAACATCCAATAGAGGGGGATCCCTTTTTCCCATGGTCCATTTAGTTTGTATTTGAATTATCTTGTTTGTCCCCATAACGTACAAATGTTACTTTTTATAGGGGGTTAGGGAATGGTCTTGGAAAAAATAAATTTGGGCGTGCTGGGAAAACCCCAAAATGTGGGTTTGCGACCAGCTGGATCAGACAGTGGCATCTGCGCAGTCTGGGTCAGGATCCATGTGTTCGTAACCCTTTCCCCAATTGCAGTAGGGTTTAAAGCGAACAAAATGGATCCTGACCAGACGGCGGTTTGCGCAGGCTGGGCGGATCCCTGCGGTCGCAAACCCATATGCCATGGGAAAACCCAAAATAGTGGGTTTGTGACCAGCATGGTCAGACACCCGGCATCCATTTGCTTGCCTAATTTCGTAGGCTTTAAAGCGAAAACATGGTCCGACAGAGCGCGATTTTGGAGGTGGTTGGATCAGCTGGGCGAAAACCCCCTATGCCTGGGAAAAAAAACATAGTGGTTTGGACCAGCAGGATCCGACCAGCCTGCGCACCGCGCGTTGGTCGGATTTTTTGCTGTTCGCTAACCCTTTCCCCAATTGCGTGGCTTTAAAAAGGAAAAACAGGATCCCGACCCGACGCGCGGTTGCGCGGGTGGTCTGGATCCCTGCTGGTCGCAAACCCCTATGTTGGTTTTCTCATGGCACGGCTCATATGTAGTAGATGTTGAATAATTTCTGGTATTTGATTCTCATGATTCCAAAGCACCATATTTGTTCTTGTATCAGAATTTGTAAATTTCTAAAGTAAAATCTGAAAATGACTTCCAGTAGTCAGCAGATTTATATGATTTCAAGCTTGATATGTGATATCATTTTCTACACCTATTTCTACTTCCTACTCTTGAACAGTCCTTTACCATTATGACTGTGAGGCACTTTAGATCTTAAGAGGAGTGGGATACTGTAGCTCTTTGTGCAAAGACATGTTTTTATTAAATGTGCTTGTTGTAAAGAACTGGTACTTCCTTGGAAGAAACAGTACAAATGGACCAGCCTCAGACACTCAAAAACATCTGGTAAATTTCAGATCAGTTGTAACCTTTGACCTAAAGATTGTAATTATCATACTTAATTCAATTTAAAGAAATTCCCTCATGATTATTTTGTCTATAATCCCTAGAGTTTGAGGACAGCTGTAGTGACTCGAGTTCGGACATGGATGAGTACGGCTGGGAGGAGGATGAAGAGGGTAAAACATCTTCCTCTAAACATGCCAGGATCAAACGTCCCCCATCACTCGATAAATACATGGACATCATGGACAAAGAACTTTCCAAAACTGATGTTGGCAAAAGTTTTGAAAAACAGAAAAAGAAAACAGAAAAGGTAGTTAAAGGTTTAGCAGTATATCACCAAACCACAGAGTTGTGTCAACATCAAATAAAGTATTACAGGAAAGGGTGGCACTTCTTGATAGTTTAAAGGTTTTAATATTTATTGTAGATATTGTAAAACATGTACATTTTACATGCATTTGCAATACTGTCAGTGTCTTAAAATTGAAAAATTCTAAGTTTCTGGGATTTTTAAATCATTTTTAGCTCATCTGATTTTTTGGGAAAAAATGATGAGTTATTGTCATCACTTGATCGGTGTCGGCGTCTGCGTCGGCGTTGCCTGGTTAAGTTTTATGTTTAGGTCAGCTTTTCTCCTAAACTATTGCTTTGAAACTTGGAACACTTATTCACCATCATAAGCTGACCCTGTACAGCAAGAAACATAACTCCATCCTGCTTTTTGCAAGATTTATGGCCCCTTTTGTACTTAGAAAATATCAGATTTCTTGGTTAAGTTTTATGTTTAGGTCAACTTTTCTCCTAAACTATCAAAGCTATTGCTTTGAAACTTGCAACACTTGTTCATCATCATAAGCTGACCCTGTACATCAAGAAACATAACTCCATCCTGCTTTTTGCAATAATTATTGCCCCTTTTCGACTTAGAAAATCAGTTTTCTTGGTTAAGTTTTATGTTTAGGTCAGCTTTTCTCCTAAACTATCAAAGCTGTTGCTTTAAAACTTGCAACACTTGTTCACCATCATAAGCTGACCCTGTACAGCAAGAAACATAACTCCATCCTGCTTTTTGCAAGATTTATGGCCTCTTTTGGACTTAGAAAATATCAGATTTCTTGGTTAAGTTTTATGTTTAGGTCAACATTTTCTCTTAAACTATCAAAGCTATTGCTTTGAAACTTGCAACACTTGTTCACCATCACAAGCTGACCCTGTACAGTAAGAAACTTAACTCCATCCCACTTTTTGCAATAATTATTGCCCCTTTTCGACTTAGAAAATCAGTTTTCTTGGTTGAGTATTATGTTTAAGTCAGCTTTTCTCATAAACTATCAAAGCTATTGCTTTAAAACTTGCAACAGTTTTTCACCATCATAAGCGGACGCTGTACATCAAGAAACATAACTCTCTCCTGCTTTTTGCAAGAATGATGGCCCTTTTTAGATTTAGAAAATCATGGGTAGGACAATATTTCTATTATACAAAAAAATCAGATGAGCATCAGCACCCGCAAGGTGGTGCTCTTGTTTATCTATTTGTCTGCCATGTGCAAGTTTTGATAGATTGTCATTTGCAGTTAAATCTAAGAGAAACAACTGTTGTAAAGAATTAAACATAATGACTTTTTAGCTCACCTGTCACTTTGTGACAAGGTGAGCTTTTGTGATCGCTCGGCGTCCGTCGTGCGTGCGTGCGTGCGTCCGTAAACTTTTGCTTGTGACCACTCTAGAGGTCACATTTTTAGCTCACCTGTCACAAAGTGACAAGGTGAGCTTTTGTGATCGCGCAGCGTCCGTCGCCATCTGTGCGTAAACTTTTGCTTGTGACCACTCTAGAGGTCACATTTTTCATGGGATCTTTATGAAAATCGGTCAGAATGTTCAGCTTGATGATATCTAGGTCAAGTTCGAAACTGGGTCACGTGCAGTTAAAAACTAGATCAGTAGGTCTAAAAATAGAAAAACCTTGTGACCTCTCTAGAGGCCATTTATTTTATTACCCGAAATTATAACCAGAAGACAAGTAGCATTCACATTTTTACATGTTTATTTGTACATTTCAGATATGAATACAGTCACATATTTCAATTACCGGCACGTAAGATACTGTAAACAGTGCTAATTCAACCTATGAAATATTCCTTTCAATATAAAAGTTATTATCAATATTTTGGCAGAGTATGGCCACTCCAATGAAAGCTATTTGAAAACCAGTCGACCGGGAGGAAACCAGACGTACTCGTAAAGCACCACGTCATTGCTCCACGTTACCTGTAGAGCAACAAGCAGCGCCACACGGACGCAAGGGATACCACAGTACACCACAGTAAATTAAACATCCCCCAAAACTCGACGTTACCTGCAAAGCAATGAGGAATATTTAGCGGACCAACGGAGCAAGGCAACGTACTGTGGTTCTAAGCAACGAGCAAGGCTACAGTACACAACAATATTTAGCGGACCAACGGAGCAAGGCAACGTACTGTAATTCTAAGCAACGAGCAAGGCTACAGTACACCACAATATTTAGCGGAGCAAGGCAACGTACTGTACTTCTAAGCAAGGCAAATACTATAATGAGCAAGGCTACAGTACACCACAGTAAATTAAATATTCCCCATAACTCGACGTTACCTGCAAAGTAATGAGGAACATTTAGCGGACCAATGGAGCAAGGCAACGTACTGTAATTCTAAGCGAGGCAAATACTATATGATGAGCAAGGCTATGACATCAGCAAGGCTATGATACATTTAAGCAAGGCTAGTCAGATATTGCCAAGGCACTAGAGCAATACCTTTAATATACACCGTAACATCCGTACCATCAAAACGTCCCAAAGCACGCCCGATCGCCCCCACGGCCGACAGAATTCTTCCAGGCCCTTACAATTAGGAGTGACATAAAAATAATTGTATATAAATATGGAAATGATTAACTGGAATTTTAGTAATAAAAATTATACATGTATTAATTCTAAATTGTCCTTTTGATTTCTCATAAAGCAACAGTCCGGAAGAATGATATCCTTTTAGATTTGTCTGTTTCACAAATTGTTTGTAGCCCAGGAATCCGTTCAATTAATGTCTGTGGAAAGTACCTGGAGTGTGGAAAGTACCTGGAGTCTGATCACTTCCGGAGTTGGCACCCAATGGCAGCATATTATCTGCAACATAAATACTTCACAAAACAGTCAGATTGTCATAACAGAATTAAAGGTACAAAATATAATGAATTGTAGTATACAACAATTTTTATTATTATTATTATTATTACTGGGGTGTGGCGGGTGGGCAATTTAACATCGATCTGAAGCGCTAGCCAATACACCTTTAGTTCAACTGAGAAGATTGCACGTGCTCTCGATTTAATATAACGCTCGAGTGGTTCCCTGACGAATAGGCGTTTATCATTAATCTGTTATGTTTAGACAAGGAACTAGAAAACTGGATTACTTGACAACGACGATAGTTTATAGCTAACACACCTAGCAACGAGATAGCCATAAATTTCGGGAAAAATAAAAGTAATTATTTTTAGGCAAAATAATTTTTATTATTTTATTACCCGAAATTATAACCAGAAGACAAGTAGCATTCACATTTTTACATGTTTATTTGTACATTTCAGATATGAATACAGTCACATATTTCAATTACCGGCACGTAAGATACTGTAAACAGTGCTAATTCAACCTATGAAATATTCCTTTCAATATAAAAGTTATTATCAATATTTTGGCAGAGTATGGCCACTCCAATGAAAGCTATTTGAAAAACCAGTCGACCGGGAGGAAACCAGACGTACTCGTAAAGCACCACGTCATTGCTCCACGTTACCTGTAGAGCAACAAGCAGCGCCACACGGACGCAAGGGATACCACAGTACACCACAGTAAATTAAACATCCCCCAAAACTCGACGTTACCTGCAAAGCAATGAGGAATATTTAGCGGACCAACGGAGCAAGGCAACGTACTGTGGTTCTAAGCAACGAGCAAGGCTACAGTACACAACAATATTTAGCGGACCAACGGAGCAAGGCAACGTACTGTAATTCTAAGCAACGAGCAAGGCTACAGTACACCACAATATTTAGCGGAGCAAGGCAACGTACTGTACTTCTAAGCAAGGCAAATACTATAATGAGCAAGGCTACAGTACACCACAGTAAATTAAATATTCCCCATAACTCGACGTTACCTGCAAAGTAATGAGGAACATTTAGCGGACCAATGGAGCAAGGCAACGTACTGTAATTCTAAGCGAGGCAAATACTATATGATGAGCAAGGCTATGACATCAGCAAGGCTATGATACATTTAAGCAAGGCTAGTCAGATATTGCCAAGGCACTAGAGCAATACCTTTAATATACACCGTAACATCCGTACCATCAAAACGTCCCAAAGCACGCCCGATCGCCCCCACGGCCGACAGAATTTTTCCAGGCCACAATAAATTTGCCAAAATTTATCCCCCAAAAATTCTGTGCAACGATTTCTTAAATTCTAAAAAATACTATCTCAACTTTACAACAATTATATTTGTTCTTTTAAACCAAACTGGTTCATCCATATAACTATAACATAATCGGATAGGCTATTTGAAAGACAAGTAGAGCAAATCCCGCCAACATCACGTGATCACGTTTTGCCAATGTATGAAACAAGGAGCGGAAGGATTATCGTCTTGAGTGATTCGGATCATTTGTTCATCATCATGATGATAATCTATAGTTCTATCTTTGAAAGAAATAACTAACTTAAATGCTTACCTAAAATATATTTGTTTGGATACACGTTTTATCTTAAGATTTATGTCCTAATGTAATTCAATTAAATTCAATTCCAACCATGTTGATATGTGCCCCTTCAAGGCTATACATCAATATCCAGAAAGACCATTATCCCTTTTATCCGCAAGCATTATCCCTTTTATCCACAAGCATTATGTTGTTACTGCATTTTGGTTAGCTTTTCAATGAGTTTACCAGGCCTCAATCGGGTCGGGTATGACAACACAATCCAATACACTACGGTACCAATTTAAACATAGTATAGATCAACTTGATACTAATTAAAACGACTGCATGTTTATACATTGTATTATCGTTTGCTTGTTATGGTTCTCATGCATCGTTGAACTCAAGAAGATTGTCAATGAAAAAAGTTAAGTGCATACTGAAATGTTTTCTGTATTGAAACGTTTTAATGAAGAAAATCATAATTATCAAACATTTTATCGTTTAAGTTACCGTGTGGATTTATACATCAAGGCATGTCTGCCCTATTGATTTATAATAATACTGCGGTAGAATACCGAAGCTAGCGGATGGGTCACACATCCCTAAAAATTGTCGTGCAATTATACATGTATTTATAAATGAATAGATCTACTGCGGAACTAGGTCGATATATTTATCAATAACGTGTTAAAGTAGTTGTACTTCTGTCGAATCGTATATTAAAAGAAAACCATACTTTACTATGAAGACCCTGAATAATCGACTTTTCCAATAATGTTTCGCTATGGCTTTTCTACTTCTAAATACGTAATCGTTCTATAAATAGATTGCGCTATACAGCATGAAATATGTCCAGATATTCAACTTACACGAAAACACAATTTCAACCTTATTTTGTAAATCTAATACATAATGACGTTAACATTATCTGTCTTCAGTAAATAATTTCGGCTTGGTTTGTCAAAGAAATTTTTTACTTAAATATTAAAAATCCGACTTTAATAATTTATATAACAAACCAACACTGATTTATGAAATCCCGGTTCCGGGCTAAGGTCAAAAAACTACAGAATTTCGTTAACATGATATAGTGCTACATGGGCTATTCGGAGAGAATTCACTTACTGGAACAGGAGAAAAATTAAGACAACCAAAAAATTTTCATTCATACATAACGTAACAAACGACTGGTAGTTTGTTACAGATTTCAACCAAATCCCATGATAACCAGCTCTGAAGTTTTGCTCACTACACATACATACTCCAGTGATAAAATCATCAGTCAAGAGTGTTGTAATACAGTATGATGACTTCCAAAATTTTAAGAACCATTAATATGATCTGTGATATTGAATTCGGCTAAATATTGGCAGTATATCTTAACGCTACATATTTACAACTATGATGACCTAATCTTACATTAGTTAGCTTCTAACACCAAACAAAAACGTGACACTATATAACGGGAAACCAAGTGCAAAACAGTTCTATCTACTGTTATTTGCAATGTCACACCATTTTAAAATGTCATGTTAACTGACACCAGTGCCCTTAGAAATAAATACGAACAGCTCTAACTAAATACTATTAAGAATTAATGACAACCAATAAAATATCATAGGAAAGCTAGCCACATATACATGTATAAATTCAATCGATTTCTCTTTAGTTTTAAAAGTTTAGAATGGTGTAAGATTTTTTTTTTTTTTTTTTTTTTTTGAGGCCGCAACTTGAATTAACAAAGTTTCCGTGATATCTTATTTGACTCTGGTAACAATAGAATCTATAATAATATAATAGAATCCGGTTCTGTATGGAAAATAACAAAATATCTATTGTTTTTCAGCCTCTAAATTGACAGACATCACGATTCTGACCCCGTTTCTTCGAAAAATTCAAGTAACAATGTGTTTCGGGAAACGTAACAATCGTTTCAAATTTAATGTACGGAAAGTTGAGCTTCAACGAAACAGAATTTCCTCACCAAATTAACAAACGTAGTAGTGCAACAATTAACAATCCTGAACACCAAACAAAGAACAAACTGCCCAACTAATACTGTTTAAAAACGTTTGAATCTTATTTTCATAATAGACCATTTGATTTTTTTTTTTTGTAAAACGTTTGCGAGCATTTAGCCTAAAATAACAGTGAACGAGTTACATAAAATTTATCAACAACATGCGTCACTCTATTTCAAAGATGCACTACAAAGTAACGGTACTCTTTGTAATCTGTGATGACAACTCTACATGATTTGCATGAAAAATACATGAGGCACACAAGAATTTAGTTCAAAATTGACAGTGACATATTAAGCGAAGACAATGTGCATTGCATGAATTAATGTAGCGATATATATGTACGTCGGTGTGTTTAGTTAAATTTCAATCATATTTTGTTTCCCAGCATAAGAAAATTATTCCTCTATACTTGACAAACTATGCTGAAAAGAGATTTAATAAATAAGTCTTTAGATAATGTTGCGAAAACACATTTATCAAAGGAAGGGCCTAAATTACCCACCTGACATGTACATTATACCTGTATTATACAACCTAGCAAGTTCAACATCTTTATTTATTTTGGATTAAGTATTGTGGATCTTAAATTTTCGATTCTATGGATGCACGTGTTCCCGTGCAGTGTATTTGAAGATCATTACCGAAACCAATCGGAAGAAAATGTAAGTACATCTAAGTCTAATATTGAACCAGTGAATTTGTTAGTGATATTTGTTTATGATATCGAAAGAGTTAAATGACCTAACCTGATCCAACGTTAACAGGTGCTGATGCCTGCGTTTGCATGCCGACAGATTCTCCTGGTCATGTAAAACTTATCGCAAAGTGAGGGTCGTAATTAATAGTGTTGAGAAAACCTACTTAAATATCTTACAGTTGCGTCCTTGTATAAATATTTTTCCTTACAATCTTTCTGGTTTCCATAACCCATCCGATCTTAATCCGTATACTATACCCTTGCAATACTAAACTATTCGGCGGTCCCATAAAGGGGACATTAACGTAAAACACTCCAAAAAATTTGCTATTTAAATTGCGGGAAGTAAATGAGCACAACAGTGTCACTGTCTTATGAAATGTGACGTCACCGATGTTACTATTTACTTTGCGAGCACCATACGAGTAATAAAACGGAAATGCCCTATGTGAATCACGTGTATTGAAAGTACCACTGCCTGTCGGAATCAAGAAACTATTACGACAGTTGACTGAACTAGCAACATTATTGTTTTGGTTCGAATCTGTAAAATTATGAGAAATAGGGTCGCCACACCCCGTATTAAGTTTACAGTTAATACAATACACAATTCATAATCGGTGCATAGATGTTAACGGGAAGAGATTAACTGTGTATAACTATTTACTGACGTAAGTACTGTCATTACCAAACTGCAGAATTAATTGCGACTCCTTCGAAATTTGTTCGAAATCAATAACAAACCTACCGGCATTTTGTCTGATGCCTGGAATTTCTGGCAAATCCGCCGTCTAGTTCGCCTTTCATTTCCTTCCCTTCATAATCATCTCGACAGGCTGGCTCGCCTCTACCTTTCAGGCGTGTTCTGCATCGACCACGTGGCATGGCTATTCAATTTAACATCGATCTGAAGCGCTAGCCAATACACCTTTAGTTCAACTGAGAAGATTGCACGTGCTCTCGATTTAATATAACGCTCGAGTGGTTCCCTGACGAATAGGCGTTTATCATTAATCTGTTATGTTTAGACAAGGAACTAGAAAACTGGATTACTTGACAACGACGATAGTTTATAGCTAACACACCTAGCAACGAGATAGCCATAAATTTCGGGAAAAATAAAAGTAATTATTTTTAGGCAAAATAATTTTTAATATTTCACAAGATCTTCATGAAAATTGGTCAGAATGTTCACCTTGATGATATCTAAGTCAAGTTCGAAACTGGGTCACGTGCCATCAAAAACTACGTCAGTAGGTCAAATAATAGAAAAACCTTGTGACCTCTCTAAAGGCCATATATTTCATGGGATCTGTATGAAAGTTAGTCTGAATGTTCATCTTGATGATATCTAGGTCAAGTTCGAAACTGGGTCACGTGCGGTCAAAATCTAGGTCAGTAGGTCTAAAAATAGAAAAACCTTGTGACCTCTCTAGAGGCCATACATATGAATAGATCTTCATAAAAATTGGTCAGAATGTTCACCTTGATAATATCTAGGTCAGGTTCAAAAGTGGGTCACGTGTTTTCAAAAAGTAGGTCAGTAGGTCAAATAATGAAAAAACCTTGTGACCTCTCTAGAGGCCATATTTTTCATGGGATCTGTATGAAAATTGATCTGAATGTTCATCTTGATGATATCTAGGTCAGGTTTGAAACTGGGTCAACTGTGGTCAAAAACTAGGTCAGTAGGTCTAAAAATAGAAAAATCTTGTGACCTCTCTAGAGACCATACTTTTCAATGGATCTTCATGAAAATTGGTCAGAATGTTCACCTTGATGACATCTAGGTCAAGTTCGAAACTGGGTCACATGCCATCAAAAACTAGGTCAGTATATCAAATAATAAAAAAAACCTTGTGACCTCTCTAGAGGCCATATTTTTCATGGGATCTGTATGGAAGTTGGTTTGAATATTCATCTTGATGATATCTAGGTCAAGTTCGAAACTGGGTCAACTGTGGTCAAAAACTAGGTCAGTAGGTCTAAATATAGAAAAACCTTTTGACCACTCTAGAGGCTATATTTTTCAATGGATCTTCATGAAAATTTGTCTGAATGTTCACCTTGATAATATCTAGATAAAATTTGAAACTGGGTCACATGTTGCCAAAATTAGGTAAGTAGGTATAAAAATAGAAAAACCTTGTGACCTCTCTAGAGGCCATACTCTTCATGAGATCTTCATGAAAATTGGTGAGAATGTTCACCTTCATAATATCTAGGTCAAGATCAGAACTGGGTCATGTGCCTTCAAAAACTAGGTCAGATAATAGAAAAACCTTGTGACCTCTCTAGAAGCCATATTTTTCAATGGATCTTCATGAAAATTGGGTCATGTGGAGACAGGTGAGCGATTCAGGACCATCATGGTCCTCTTGTTCATGGGATCTTTATGGAAGTTGGTCAGAATGTTCACCTTGATGATATCTAGGTCAAGTTCGAAACTGGGTCACGTGCCATCAAAAACTAGGTCAGTAGGTCTAAAAATAGAAAAACCTTGTGACCTCTCTAGAGGCCATATATTTCACAAGATCTTCATGAAAATTGATCAGAATGTTCACCTTGGTGATATCTAGATCAAGTTCGAAACTGGGTCACGTGGGGTCAAAAACTAGGTCAGTAGGTCTAAAAATAGAAAAACCTTGTGACCTCTCTAGAGGCCATATTTTTCATGAGATCTTCATGAATATTGGTCAGAATGTTCACCTTGATGATATCTAGGTCAAGTTCGAAACTGGGTCACGTGGGGTCAAAAACTAGGTCATTAGGTCTAAAAATAGATAAATCTTGTGATCTCTCTAGAGGCCATATTTCTCAATGGATCTTCATGAAAATTGGTCAGAATGTTCACCTTGATGATATCTAGGTCAGTTTCGAAACTGGGTCACGTGCGGTCAAAAACTAGGTCAGTAGATCTAAAAATAGAAAAACCTTGTGACCTCTCTAGAGGCCATATTTTTCATGAGATCTTCATGAATATTGGTCAGAATGTTCACCTTGATGATATCTAGGTCAAGTTCGATACTAAGTCATGTGGGATCAAAAACTAGGTCAGTAGGTCTAAAAATAGAAAAACCTTGTAACCTCTCTAGAGGCCATATTTCTCAATGGATCTTCATGAAAATTGGTCAGAATGTTCACCTTGATGATATCTAGGTCAAGTTCGAAACTGGGTCACGTGCGGTCAAAAACTAGGTCAGTAGGTCTAAAAATAGAAAAACCTTGTGACCTCTCTAGAGGCCATATTTTTCAATGGATCTTCATGAAAATTGGTCAGAATGTTTACCTTGATGATATCTAGGTCATGTTCGAAACTGGGTCACGTGGGGTTAAAAACTAGGTCAGTAGATCTAAAAATAGAAAAACCTTGTGACCTCTCTAGAGGCCATATTTTTCATGAGTTCTTAATGAATATTGGCCAGAATGTTCACCTTGATGATATCTAGGTCAGGTTCGAAACTGGGTCACGTGGGGTCAAAAACTAGGTCAGTAGGTCTAAAAATAGAAAAACCTTGTGACCTCTCTAGAGGCCATATTTCTCAATGGATCTTCATGAAAATTGGTCAGAATTTTTTATCTTGATGATATCTAGGTCACATGTGCTCAAAAACTAGGTCACTATGTCAAATAATAGAAATAACGACGTCATTCTCAGTTCAACACTGGGTCATGTGGGGATAGGTGAGCGATTCAGGACCATCATGGTCCTCTTGTATGAAAAAGACATAATACCCCCATAAAAAGGGAATATAAATGTTAAAACAATCTTCTCACAATTGTTGGTAAACAAACAACATCTTTACCAACAATCTTCCTGTCCAATATATGTTTTCCCAAACTGTCCCTTACTGTTCCGTTCCTAGAATATTCTCAAAAAGTTGTCCCCATTTAAAAAGATGCCATAAGTAAAGAGATAAAAATAAACAGTTTTCAAAATTTCTGGAAACAATGTTAGACCTAGGTATGTAAAATTCCAGTGCTTGGACGTTATTGCAAATGCATCAGAATGAAGATATGTAACAGTGAGCTTTTAAAGACATTGAACTGTCCAGAAGTGTGGCCCCTTCATGCAGTACTTTTCTGTAACAAATCTTTCTATGATTTGGTAATGTTCAAATTTCAAAATTTCAAATATTTGCTTAGATGTTGATAGATTTTACAACATGCTTTCATTTTGATTTAATTTGGTTTTAGTTTATAGAAAATGTGAAATTGATGATACAGTTAGAACAAAATTACTGATTGTTAACATTAAGCAATTTTCTGAACCAGCAAAAAAATACAGAAAGCATAGCCTGGCTGGTATTCTGCTGCTGTGACAAACATGTCCTTGTAATTATATATATGTCAAAGGCCAATGTACAAGCATCTTGGAGACTGAAAATGGTTTCCGCTCATTAGCTAAAGAATGCTTTTGCCTCCAGTCGTCAAACTTCATAGTATGATTGACTATTGTCAGTGGATGATCTATTTTGAGGGTCAGTAGGTAAAAGGTCAAGGTCACAGTCATCTTGAGACTGAAATATTCAAAGTAACTGAAGAACACAGCAGTCTACAGTCATCAAACTTCATAGGATGGTTGCCTGTGGTTAGTGGATGATCCGTTTTGAGGGTCAGTAGGTTAAAGGTCAAAGTCACAATGATCTTTGGACTGAAATATGCTGAGTAACTGAAGAACACTACGGCCTACAGTCATCAAACTTCATAGGATGGTTGCCTGTGGTCAATAGATGACCCCTACTGTTTTTAGGGTCAGTACATCAAATGTCAATGTCAAAGGTCGCAGTGACCTCAAGACTGAAAACAGCTTCTGCTTTCATATTTAAAGAATGCTTTTGCTCACTATCTTTATAGGATTTGCCTGTAGTCTGTAGATGACCTCCATTATTTTTAGGTCATTTGGTCAAAGGCAAACATGGGAGCAACATATGTGTTTCACTAACAGTTCTCGTTTTTACTTAAGGCAGAGGTTTTACTTGCACTACTGTTGTTATTTGTTGTTGTAGGATACACCTGGCAAGGTACAGACTCCAGATAAAGATATCAATGAGGAAGATGATGATTTCCAACCTGTAGACATCGACTTGAACACAGTGAAAAACTTACTTGAATCCTATGGAGCACAGGAGGGACTGGCTGGCCCAACATCTAACATTCTAGGCAGTATGGGTGTCACCATTCCACCAAATATGGACAACATTGAAAATGGAGAGAATACAAATATTCCTTCAAAAATAAATGCTGAGAAAAAGCCTATGCCAAAACCGAGGCCAAAACCGGCTGCAAGAACCTCTACAAACACTACGCAGAAAGCAGCCCCTCCCAGACCTCCTCCACCCCGTGCTGCTCGCACTCCACGTGCAAGATTGGACAGTAAAGAGACTGATGTCTAAATGTTAATGCATGAAAAATCTTTCAAATTTGTCTGATAATTGGCTTAATGATGTGATCAAGATATATTCTGATTCATTATAATATTACTGACATTTATTGGAGGTTGTGAGAAATTAATGTGAAGTTTTCTGTTTTTCTTTGCACATTTTCCAACAGTATTCATTTGTTAATGAGTTAGATATATAAGGAAACAACAGACTTTGTTAAGATTCTAGAGGGCATGTTTTTATTAGTGAAATTTTATTTTTCTAAGTCAGATGTTTTTCCTGTGAACTATGCTTTATGCCCCTACAGATTTCAGAGACTTCCTGTGCAAAAACCTTGTTTACATATTACAATAAGAAATTGCCAAAATATACTTTGAAATTTAGAACAATTGTCATGTACCGGTGGTATATACTGTGCTAGTTTTTGCGAGCCATACAAGAAATGATAGATAGAATAAAATCCTTCAGTGTTTTGACAGAAACCAGAATGATGTTGTGTAGGATGTTGACTCTGAATGTACATGGCTTTTTCTTGGTTTCTCTTTTAAGTATTAGACAATACCATCCAGCCTAAAGACTTCAAGGGTGGTCATAGGAACTTGTTAATTTTTAGTTTAAACATTTCATCCATTTTAGAAACAAAAAACTTCATTTCTTGATGGATTGTTATAAAACATTTAGGATATCTTATGCATTTGAATGTAAAACTTTTGTCACAGAAAGCCCCTGGAGACCTTCAGAATAATGGATGTTGCAAAATTAAAGCTGCATTGTCATGTTATACCCCAGTTTTTTATTTGATTGGTCAAACAGTATGCTAAGCTGTCATGTATTGGAATTTTTGTCGACAGTTTTTCTTGTTTTTCTTTGTTTTAATGCTCACTTGCATCTCTAGTATATAAATCAAGTGCTATATATGTTTTTCTTGTTTTTCTTTGTTTTAATGCTCACTTGCATCTCTAGTATATAAATCAAGTGCTATATATATATATATATATATATATATATATATATATAATCTTTACATCAATTTACATATTATTTTATCGCGTAGACATACATGTATATTATGATTGATTTCCAGTTGAACCGAGCCAATAAGTATTTCATTTAGCCTATTCCTAGGTTTGTTTACCATATTTTTACACATCTTATTATGAACTTCTTTTTGTCTTTTCTGTATTTTTGTGCTATGGCCAGATACTGCGTATTAATATTCACCTTAGAGACATTTGCTTCTCTAGTTTGTAGCCTTAATAATAATGAGCCGTGCCATGAGAAAACCAACATAGTGGGTGTGCGACCAGCATGGATCCAGACCAGCCTGCGCATCCGCGCAGTCTGGTCAGGATCCATGCTGTTCGCTTTTAAAGCCTACTGCAATTAGAGAAACCATTAGCGAACAGCATGGATCCTGACCAGACTGCGCGGAAGCGCAGGCTGGTCTGGATCCATGCTGGTCGCAAACCCACTATGTTGATTTTCTCATGGCACGGCTCAATTATTGTTAATAGACAACTTGTTTTGCTTCTTTTCTGTAATACAGCTTTTTAGGCCTTTTATATTTATCTGGTCCTCAGTTGAGATAAATTTCAGTTAGGAATAGGTTTAGAACATTAAATTTTTCTCCCAAGTATTTAGATTTATTTTTAAAGCTCATCATTCCAAACCTGTTTGTTTATCATGAAGGTGTTGCCACTTTCCCCTGAAAACTGTGTACATGCACATTTTCTTCTTTAAAACATATTTGTAATACTTGATTGATTTTCAGTAGTATGCATGCATCAACAAGTTTACAGGATAGCTTTTCAGTAATATATCTGTAAGTTCATGGCTGTACACTCTATAATGCATGGTGTTTGTTGACCACGGGAACAATTAAAAAACAGATTTTATTGCCTATGTATCAGCTTGCCTGTAAGTCATAACATGAAATGCATTTGACACTACTTGTGTTGATGTGTTGTCATATAAGAGGCCAGGTGCTAGGACAGCTTTAATATCTGATGGCCAGTTAACAGCAGGTATCAGTCAGTGATTATGATATCCTGATTCTTTCATAGATTTATGATAGAATGAAGAATGTGGAAAAATAAATTGTTTAGAAATAAATATATATCTACATTTCTATCATTCAACTATAGTCGAGTTTTAAACTAACAGACATAATGAAAATTGTACAGCATATCTGGTAGGAATTCCTCTCTAGATAAAGTGATCCGACCCACTTGTTCCAAGGTGTTTATCCAGATTTTTTTGCGAACACCACTTCAAGGCTGGTTCCCAGATATTACTCCAGTCCCATGTGAAGACCACTTGCAAGCTGATTCCTAATTTTGTTCGATGAAATTTACAAGTTGAAGCATTAATTAGTCACATAATTTCAGGGAATTCCTTTTTGCTCTTATTTTGTTCATTGACCATAAATGTTATAGTCATTACTGAATCATGTTCAAATGTGTATATTTTGTTTTTGTAGTTTATAAAACTTCTTTTGCTTGTATGTGTGTTTGTAAAATCTGTATTGTGTATTTTGTTATTTTGTTTACTGTGAAACCAAGTTTCAGTTTCAGAAGATCATTTTAAGTATATACTCTGCTCTAAAACTAATGGACAGCTTGTAAACCAGTGCTTAACTTTATTTGCTTTGTTAATTTTTTTTTTAGATTAACTGTAAAGTTCATGGAACAAGTTTCATATTACTGTATTTACATTTTTCGGTTGTATTTGGGTCCAAGGCCTTCATTGCAATACTTGATCTTTACTTTTATATGGTGTCATTTGTTGGGGAAAGACTTCAAGCTGTTTTAGGGTAACAGACATCATACTGAAGGTACCAGTGGTCGTTAAGCTTAACAGATACTTGAGGTTAAATAGAAGTTACAGTGTTTTGTTTATTAGATAAATAGTGGGTATGTTTTCAGGGATACTTTCCTTTTGAAAATTAGAAAAAAAAACAACAGAATATTTCTTTAAAGAAAACAAATATTTTCCTCTCTGATAAGGATTGTTGATTTAAGTAACAAGACAGAGTTAGTTTTTGCACAAGAAAAATGTTTTTGAATGTATTAAATAATGGCCTGGCCTAGAAACTGTTCTTGAATCACTCCATGTGCCATATAGACAATAATTACGCTACTGCTAAATTCAGTTTCTGCTTCACAAGATAGTGTGTGTATATATCTGTATTGGTGCACAAGTTGGCATGTTTGTATTGGTGCAAACTAACTTTTGTGTTCAAAAGTGTCTGCTTATGTCTATAATATGTAATGCTAGTCATTAGAAATACGAGATTTTCCTCTATACTGAGAACAAAATGATACAGACCATTTCTGGAGGGTCAAACAGATAACTGGCATTGTTATTCTCTATATTCATTGAGCTAGGACAGTTTTACTGTGTATTCAGTGAGCTAGGACAGTTTTACTGTGTATTCAGTGAGCTAGGACAGTTCTACTGTGTATTCAGTGAGAAAGGACAGTTTTACTGTGTATTCAGTGAGTTTTACTGTGTATTCAGTGAGTTTTACTGTGTATTCAGTGAGAAAGGACAGTTTTACATTCTTCCTTGATCTGTAAGGTATTTATAGAAACAGTTGGGAGATTGGCTGATCTTTAGTGTTGTTAACCTCTTTTTAAGTAGATAACAGAATCTGAAAATGTGTACATTTGTATAAATGTCTATGCCACATAAAATAGTCCCAGACATTTTCCTGATGTTGCTGATGAAGCACAACAGTGAATTGATGAGACCTTATAGTGGCACCCATTTGCAATACAAGCCTACATTTATTCAGTATATCATTTTCTTATATGAAACATTACTTGTAAATAATTGATGAGTAGTGCTGCAAATATTCACAGAATGTTTTGTTTAGTACCTAACATTATATCTCTGTAAAACCTAGAATTCTTGTTAACTGGGTTGAACCAGAGTAAAGTCAATGACAAAGGGTCATCAGACATTTTCTTTCTTGTAGTAGATAGTGCAATACATATATCTTTACATAAATTTAGCCTTTTTTACTTAGCTTTTAGAACTTCAACTCTAATTATGAGATTCTCTTTTCAGTGTTGACATACTTGACTAGCGATACCTAACTCCTTAATACTAGTCCTGCCATGAATTCATTTGTAAATATTCATAAAGTTCTGGACAAGTACAGTGTCAAGGAACAAATAGGATCTAAACAAATCCTAATGTATCTGAAATAAAAATTCTCCAAGAACAGGAACGTTTGATAATTCATGTAACAATCTCTGGCAGGATTTTATAAAAAGAAAAAACTGTGCTTAAATATCATTACAATTTTACAAAACTGTCTGACATTAGAACGTGATATTCTAAACTGATGTATGACCTTTTTGTGTACTCTTTTTCTTCCAAGTTGTAAATATAGTTGAGAAAGTTCAAAATGACAAAAATGTGCAAAATTTTAATAGGCAGTGTTAGTTTAGAGAAGTTGAAGTTGGCTGTCACTGGTATAGAAAAATTGTGGTTAACAGTTACTTCCCCATTTTTATTGTTGCCTAGAAGCAGAATAATAACTGCATAGTATGCCTTGCCGTGTTGTTCTAAGGAATCTGCAGTTTGTTAGATAGCTTCTTATGAATAAAACATGTGAATATGTCTGAATAGCATAACTTGTGAAACATTTAATACTTTACATGTTCCAGTGTATTTTTAGAAATTCATGTGTTTTCCATGCCAGTCTGTTTCTTTATATGTTTGTAAAACTGTAAGAATTTTTTTTGAAAAAAGTGACATTTAATTAGAGTATGAATTATGACTTAAATGTTTATTTCTTGCCAGCTTTCATAAATATATTAGCTAAACTGGACCATGCAAAAACTGCACAAATATTTATGTTTTCAGTGTTCGAAATTCGCGGTAGTCCGACAGCCCGTGGCTACCAAATTTCAGCTCGGGCTACCGATTTTCCGCAGGTACAAGTCCGACCAGGCTACCGAATTTTCCTAATTTGTTTAAAAAATCATGCTAATTAAACGAGTACTGCATCGTGATTTTCCAGACTGAGAAACACTTATGGAATTATTGTTGGTGTTTGCACTCTCACATGTTGACAATCAAACACAGTGTAACCGCAGCGCTAATTGGCTGAATACAATCACCTCTTGTGTAACGGATAATTTGACTAGCTTTCACACTTCTCGCGAAAATCTCACAAGTACCTGCAGTAGGCGGAGCTTAAATTATGCTATTAGCGTGTGTGTAAATGTGTATTCAGCACTCGTTATTACATCTTGCAAATTGTCAACAGTCCGAGTTGCAGTAATTGGCGGGTGCGGATCCTAAAAAATCGGGCGCAACAGTTTAGATTTCGTTTTGGCAAGGAGTGTCATGTCCGATGCTTTTGGACTCTGACGATGCTGATCTGGACTGGAGTATTTCGAGTTAGAATTTTTCAAAAAGATGGCAAACATCTTTTTTATTACTTCAAACATGCATACAGATGTCTGTAAAACAAAATGTTATATGGTGCAAAAATTATGTATTTTAAGGTAAATTGGTGTCTGGCTTGGAAAATTTCCAATCTGGTAGCCCGAACGGGCTAGTGGATTCAGATCTGAATTTCGTACACTGTGTTTTAAATTGTGTTTGAGAATCCATCAGTTTTTAAGAAAATAGCCACAACCTTGTTGAAGCATTGAAATGTTAAATTTCCCAACTGCTCGTTTTGCTTACAGGCTGAAATTGAAGTTTGCATTAAGGTGAATAGTCTGTGTATGATGACACAGTATAGATATGTCTATCTGAATGTTACTAGGGCTCCAGTATACCCTCAACTGTATCTAAACAGCCCAGCTTTTTAGGTATTTTGGCATACACTTGAGAACCTTATTTTCAACAATGTAATGACTGTGTGTAAACTTATAAAATTAAGCTGAATATGAATGATTTTTCTTACACATTATGTAACACAGAAAAGTTACCACTCTAACAGCATTATTTTTTATGCACATTTTATCAGTACAGTCCAATCTCGATATCTCGACTTGGTTATTTCGATATCTCGTGTGGATTTTTCCGGTCCCAATTTTTTTCCATCTTATCTTATATAAATCAACTACGGATATCTCGATTTTATTTTTGGATTTTTTTCACTATCTCGACTAAATTTTCAGTTGCCAACTTTGAATTTTACTCTATTTGGACATCGGTTATCTCGAGTGGACATTAATCGTCTGCCAAATGAGGTGCGAAAAACTGCACATGCTTGTATTCGCTAAATTGTTGTCTGTCGCTGGGGGTGTGAAAACAACACGCACAGTTGTTCACTCAATGATCCTGATTACAACCCGAAACCAATTAACCGGCTCTAATGTGTCAATAATTGTTTGCAATGTAAGTTCTGTAACATGCTGTAACATGCGGATTGAGTAATTTGTATTCAATTGTGTCAGACTGAGTGAATTTAATTGTAAAATTTATAAACACCAAGAATTGAAGATTCTGTCCAATTAACACCGTGTCTTTGTTACTGACACATCAGATATTCTTCACGAATAATCACAAAAACAGATAAGATCTACCTTTCAGTATTGTCAAGCTGTCATGTCGGAGGGCGGGAGTCGAAAGACTAGCAAAATAACCAGAAGTTGAGATAACACTGATGAAATGATTCAACAGTGCAAGGTCACAAAACATCAGCGTCAGTGTAGTTTTCAACGTATATTTATCAACACAAAACTTTATTACCCCACCTACCAAGCTAAGTTGACCTTCGGTCATCTCGATTTTTCTATATCTTGCCTTCTTTTCCTTGGTCCCAATGAAGTCGAGATATCGCAATTTGACTGTATATGCATTAGAGTATTTTTCTTGGATCAAATTTTCAGAAAGCATAGATTAGGCATTTTTAATGTCCTTGAGTATAGTATAAAAAATTGAAATGAGTAAGGACATTAGGACATCTTTTTTATGAAATTTTTAAAGGTTAGATGCGGTGTTCTTAATGTTCTTAGATGCAGAGACAATACCTTGATTAAATGTGTTGAAATTGTATTACATTATCGCACTGGTATTTAACTAATGCACTTTATACAGACACATATTTTGTGTTAGTTCTTCTGCCTTGGAAATATTGATGCATCAAGAAATATGTCCTAGATTTCATTCTGAATAGCCTTTTGTAGGGTTTGACATGCAAGATCTTACAGCTGTATGTGAGATTTAATTATAAGAAAGAAAACAGTAACATTTTTACACATGTACAAAATAATAATGCTCTATCTTAATTCATATACAGTCTCTGCTTACATTTAATGGTAAAATATGCTTGTCAATCTTGGTAGGATAAACTAGGGTATAGATACATTTTCTAGGCAGAAAACTACTTTTCTACTCACCTACTGGTTTATTACTATATGCATAATAAAGAAATTGTTATATTCAATATTTTATTTCATACAGTTTTAAAACTAAATGCAATATCACAGATTTTTTCTACAGAATAAACTCTCAAAATCTTCATTTTGTTGTCTTGTGCTTATGAATAAACCATGTTAAGCTATAAAGAACTACTGATATGTTATATCACGAGACTGGCTAGGAAGTCAGTATAAGACTCCCAGATTGCACCCGTTTACTGCAAATATCAAATATTGACGAGAGTCATGGAATAATAATGAAATAATGTTCAACATATGAAAACTGTTGGGCACCTACAAACCTAAGTTCTCCTGCTGTATCAGCAAATCTATCTTGAAATCATGAACAAGTAAAGGAGTGCCTTACTGGTTAAGGTGCGTTAAAATGAAAAGGGAAAATGTTTTGACACGTTTTTCCAATCTTTTAACAGATGTAAACCTCTCTGAAGTTTATAAGTAACAAATTTTTTATTCCATCCATCCATGCATAAAAATAGATAAAATATGAACAAGAATGCAAAATACTTTAAAGATACTCTACTAGTTGTCAATTCAAGGAAGATACTTATCCAAACTGGCTGGTAATCGGATCTAGATTTTAAAGAGATACACATGGTTCAAAAATCCTCTAGCAATTGAACAGACCCTCAATTTTTGTAATTTTAATAAATTCACAGGCCATAAATGAAGATTCTAATTGGATCAGTCTGGTTATCACCACCCTTAGTCTAGGTTTTATATGGAGATATAAATACTGTATAAATTTGGTTTATACTCCAGTACTTGAGTGGACACTGATTTTATCATAATTTTGAGTTAATGAAGGACCAATCTGGTAGGTTATGTAACTTTGACAAGATATTATGCCCATACACATGTTGAGCAAGTTTGATGAAAAGCTGAATACACATCCACACATAAAAAAAATCATAGACTGGAATGAACATTTACTTGAAATATTTGTCCTAAAAATCTATCTTGCACTTGGCATGCAGTCTTGTTACGGTGAATGTTAATGCAAAGTTGAATACACATCCATACATAAAACATTTTAGACTGAAAAGAAAATTTACTTCAAGTCTTTGTCCTCAAAATCTGACCTGCAACCTGCACCACTGGAGGGCATGTTTGTCTTGTTATTGTGAATATTTGAGCAAAGTTTGAAAAGCCATCCATTCTTGCTACAGTTATTGACCAGAACTGACAACAAAACTGGTGTTTAACCTTGTAGCTGACTACTATAATTGCACAAACAACAGAATCTTAAGCAAACAAATTAATGATGGTTTTAATTTAGAAACCCAGGCAAACATGTGTTATTTTAAATAACTTCATGTATGAATGTGGTAACATAACTTAAAATACAGACAAGAATTTCCAGAACTGATAACAACATAATGTTAATAAACATGTTTATGAGCATATTACTAAAATGCAAGGTCTTTGTATGGGGCACAGCAATGGTTTTTTGTATTAGGTCCAGCTGGGTCTTTGTATCTGGCCTAATTCTGCAGCCTCAACAGATCAAGTATCTATTTATACTACAACAATGTAAAAACATATTGTAAATAGCTATTTTATAACACGATCTCATTTAAATAGATTCTAACATGGTCAACATTTGTCATGCAAAATAAATTACATGTCCTGAGAATTATAAAAGTAATGAGCCAATACCAAAAACTTGTATTAAGCCTGGGGCCAAAACAAGGCTGGCAGGTGTAGCAACACTTGAGGTAGACAAGAGCTCGTCGAACACGAAATGTCCCCCTTGATGCATTCAGTAATTGCACATGGAACAGAAATTATATGCTCACAGTAAACAAAAGTTCTACCATTCTGGTTTAATCTGACCTTGACCTTTAACCTATTAACCTAACAAGAGATTACAGGGTGATCTTGGCTACTATATCAATTTCAAGGTCAAAATACATTTCGGTAGACAGACCTACGAATGTGCTTCAAATTTGGAGGCTGTAGCTTTCGAAATGTGAAAGTAGGTAATAGGTAAAAATCAATGTCAAATTTCAATTCAGAACACAAAAATAAAATGTGAAAGTAGGTCACTTGGTCAAAATCAAGGTCAAATTTTATTTCGGAACACAAAACTATGCATGTGGTCCAAATTTAAAGCCTGTACCATCAGAAATGTGAAAGTAGGTTACTAGGTCAATCTCAAGATCAAAGTTCATTTCAGTACACAAAACTATGCTTGTGGTTCAAATTTGAAGGCTGTAGCTTGAGAAATGTGAAAGTAGGTCACTAGGTCAAAATCAAGGTCAAATTTTATTTTGGAACACAAAACTATGCATGTGGTCCAAATTTGAAGCCTGTACCTTCAAAAATGTGAAAGTAGGTCACTAGGTCAATAACAAGGTCAAAGATTTTTTCAGTACACAAACCTATGCATGTGGTCCAAATTTGAAGGCTGTAGCTACAGAAATCTGAAAGTAGGTCACTAGGTCAAGATCAAGGTCAACTCGTGTCAAAGTTCATCTTGCCACTCAAAACTATACATATGGTCCAAATTTGAATGATGTAAGTTATGGACATGAAGATTCTAAGTTTTTCCCTATATAAGTTTATATGGACCATGTGACCCCTGGGGCGGGGCCATATTTGACCCTAGAGGGATAATTTGAACAAACTTGGTAATGAACCACTAGATGATGCTACATTACAAAATATCAAAGCCATAGTCTTTGTGGTTTGGACAAGAAGATATTCAAAGTTTTTCCCTAAGTCTATGTAAACCATGTGACCCCCAGGGTCGAGCCATATTTGACCCTAGGGGAATAATATGAATAATCTTAGTAGAGGACCACTATATGATGTCATATAGAAAATATCAAAGCCCTAGGCCCTGTGGTTTTGGACAAGAGGTTTTCCAAAGTTTTTTCCTATATAAGTCTGTATAAACCATGTGACCCCCGGGGTGGGGCCATATTTGACCCCAGGGAAATAATCTGAACAATCTTGGTAGAGGACCACTAGATTTTGCTACATACCAAATATCTGAGCCCTAGGCCCTATGGTTTTGGACAAGAAGATCAGAAACCATTGAACTGTTCCTGGCCAATGTGACCTTGACCTTTGACCTAATGACCTCAAAATCAATAGGGGTCATCTGCTGGTCATGGCCAACCTAACTATCAATTTTCCTGATGCTAGGCCCAAGCATTCTTGAGTTATTGCCCGGAAACCATTTTACTGTTCCTGGTCACTGTGACCTTGACCTTTGACATACTGACCTCAAAATCAATAGGGGTCATCTGCTGGACATGACCAATCTCCCTATCAACTTTCGTGACCCTTGGCCTAAACGTTCTTGAGTTATCATACGGAAACCGTTAAACTGTTCAGGGTCACAGTGACCTTGACCTTTAACATATTGACCTCAAAATCAATAGGGGTCATCTGCTGGTGACGACCAACCTCCCTATCAACTTTCATGATTAGGCCCAAGTGTTCTTGAGTTATCATCCGGAAACCGTTTTACTATTCAGGGTCACTGTGACCTTGACCTTTGACATACAGACCTCAAAATCAATAGGGGTCATCTGCTGGTGATGACCAACCTCCTTATCAACTTTCATGATCCTAGGCCCAAGCGTTCTTGAGTTATCATCCGGAAACAGATTGGTCTGCATTCCGACCGACCGACCGACTGACCTACCGACCGACATCTGCAAAACAATATACCCCTCCTTCGAAGGGGGGCATAAAAAGAGGTATCACTGAAGGGGGTTAATACCCCCATATGCGGCATGTTTTGTTGATTACATGTAGGTTTACAATTGGTGCTTGTTTTATGAAAATCCTTCCTATGGTTAAGAAGATATGAAACGGACACAAATTTGAGCTACGGTATTTGATCTTTGACCTCTACGTGTGACCTTGACCTTGAACCTAGTGATCCAGGTTGTGCATTCTGCATGTGTTCTTGATGAGATACCAGTAATTATTTGATGCTAATTTTATGAAAACCTTCCAAGTATGGAGCAGACACAAAGTTAAGTAAATTGACCTTTGACTTCCACGTGTGACCTTGAGTTTGGACTGAGTGACCTGTTTTGTACGCTCTGTATGTCGTCTTGATAAGGTAAAAATTGGTGATAGAATTATGAAAATCTTCCAAGCGAGTAATAAGATATGGAGAGGACACAAAGTTAAGCTATTTGACCTCTGACCTCCAAGTGTGACCTTGACAATGAACCTAGCAACCTTGGTTGTGTGGTCTCCACATCATCTTGATACAAGTTTTATGAAAATCTTCCCAGCGGTTAAGAATATGGACAGACATGCTGACTCCAATATAGCCCAGATAAAATTATATAGAAATCAACAATTGACTGTAATCACAGACAAGTATACACTTATTGAATGGCATAGTCAACTGATGATTAGTGCTAACTCAATAGTTGATTTTATTACATGTTTCCTTATATAAATCCCCAGTGCTATAGACTGGCAAGCCATTCAATACAGCTTTATAACATGACATCAGAAATAAATTTATATTTATATTTTATCTTTAGCCCAGCAAAAGTCAAGAAAAGTCATATAATGAAATCAAATATTAGATCAGCACTAGGTAATCAATATAATTAGATTATCAATAATACATAGCACTGCTGACTGTTCATTTAGACCAGCATTAATGCTATAACAAGAAGTCTGTCAACATCTTGTATCCTGTGTCTAGCCTGCAGAAGTCTGATTCCCGCACCCAGACAGTCCACTTCAGCCAGGGGAAGCCCCTCAAGGTAGGGATAGTGTGCTGCACCAATTGACCTGCAGGTAAAATTTCATAAATAATCGTACTGTAACATGAAAAAAATAACAACTATATCTACACTATACAGATGGCACCTTGGGTATTCCACCACCATCAGAGGCACAGAGTTAAATATATAAAATACCTAAAATAATTGTCGGTGTGAAAAACCCAAACTATCTATGGCAAAGGTTTATCCAGATGTCTTTGAAAGTAATGGCTGGACCACAACCAACCTTCAGTACCAAGTCAAATATTGCATGTTATTGTCATTTTCCTGTTGAATGTTTTTTGACAGAGTTACAGCCCTTTACAGTCATTCTGATAAAGTTTTTCCAGACTACTTCTCCCAAACTTCAGTTTCTTTTTTTATCTTAATGAAATTACATATAGGACTGATTCATAAATAGCCTATTTGTGAATGTTCTGCTGAGCTTACATTTGGGTGAGTTGTGGGCCTTTGAAATGTCAAATAATTTAGATTGATCCCAACTCAACTATCTGGATTTTTTTTCTTAAATAACTGGAGTTTTGTACAAAGTTAAGTACCAAATCTATTTTCACATGTTTTCTGCATTTTCAGATTAAAAGATTTCGGGTTGACTTATTGTCATTAATGAATAAAATGTGTCCAGACTGTGTTTCTGTATCACAGATGGGACTGGAATGAAACTTCATAGGAATGATCAGTGCCAAGCTTAGCTGAACATGTTCTTACAGGTGTTTCGTTTGTATGATATGTCCACAGTTTGTGGGAGAGAGATCAGAACACAACACGTGATTCTACTCTATACTATTTACTGTAACGACTGACTAGCGCGGGAAGCGCTCTCAGAATATATAGGGGCATTCACGCATGCGCATTTAACATAAACAAATGTAACAACAGGTGTATTGGTAAAGTGTTTTTGGCAGAGTTATAAGTCTTTGAAATATAAGAAAAAATCTGTTCTGCGCTACTTCCCTGAAACTACGTACTGTCATGTCAAACTTTCTTAATAATGTAACATGTATCTTCACTTTCATTTTGAGACTTTGGTTGTGTCAAAGTGAATTTAAAGTGAGGCCAGTCAAATTCCTATGTACCATACAGTCTTTACATGTCAAAGTAAACCAACTGTTGCAAATATAAAATAAATAAAATATATAAAAAATATGTTTGAAATTGTTTAGCACTCTGAAAAAGTGAATAAAATGTTTCTGTCATGTTTATATTTACATTTTTATGAGGTCATGGCAACAATGTATTATTTTCAAACATATTTTGGTTATCTCGAAGTAAAAAGCTTGGTCCGCAGCAATTTAAGATAGTGAGTTTCAACTGCTTTCTATTTATGTAGACGCAGTCATCATTGCTTTAATCTGTACCAAGGAAAGGACGAATGTATAAAAATTAAATTTTGATATGCTGAACATGTTAATGGAAACAAGTTTTTTCTATATTTGATCAGAATAATTTGACCTAAACTTTACAGAATAATTTGACCTAAACTTTACAGAATGATTTGACCTAAACTATACAGAATAATTTGACCTAAACTATACACAATAATTTGACCTAAACTATACACAATATCTTAATGCTTTTCAAGTACAAACATATGATGAAGGAAACGTACCTTCTGATAATTTCACAGCCAGCAAATCCGGCTGTTTCAGACAGCAGGTTGTTCACATAGTCCTCCCTGTCACCTGATCTCTCTGTCATATGTTCTAGGTAGGTGTTCACTGAAATATTTCAATCAAACCATGGACTGCTGAATGAGGCTAAGTTGAAATGGAAATATACGTAAAATATCAGTCAAAAAAACTAGATTTGACAGGCAAATTCAATTCTTACAGACCTGATGCATTTGATATTGTTTTTCAGCAGTGTTTCAATTATATATAACAATCTGTAAACAACATCAGCTAACAACAGTCAGCTAACAGCAGTCAAAGTTAACAATAGTCAGCTAACAGCAGTCAACATTTTAACAACAGTCTATTAACATTTCACATAGATTAGCTAACATCAGTCAGCTAACGGCAGTCAGTTTCAACAACAGTCAGCTAACGACAGTCAACATCAACAACAGTCAGTTAACAACAGTTGGCTAGCTAATGGCAGTCAATGCCAACAACAGTCAGCTAACGGCAGTCAATGTCAACAACAGTCAGCTAGCTAACGGCAGTCAATGTCAACAACAGTCAGCTAATGGCAGTCAATGTCAACAACAGTCAGCTAGCTAACGGCAGTCAATGCCAACAACAGGCAGCTAACGGCAGTCAATGTCAACAACAGTCAGCTAGCTAACAGCAGTCAATGTCAACAACAGTCAGTTAACAGCAGTCAGCTAGCTAACTGCATTCAACATCAACAATAGTCAGTTAACAACAGTCGGCTATCTAATGGCAGTCAACATAAACAACAGTCACTTAACAACAGTCAGCTAGTTAATGGCAGTCAATGTCAACAACAGTCAGCTAGCTAACAGCAGGCAACATTAACAACAGTCAGCTAGCTAACAGCAGTCAATGTCAACAATAGTCAGTTAACATCAGTCAGCTAGCTAACGGCAGTCAATGTCAACAATAGTCAGTTAACATCAGTCAACTAGCTAACAGCAGTCAACATTAACAACAGTCAGCTAGCTAACAGCAGTCAATGTCAACAACAGTCAATTAACAACAGTCAGCTAGCTAAAGACAGTCAATGTCAACAACAGTCAGCTAGCTAACGGCAGTCAATGTCAACAACGGTCAGTTTACAACAGTCAGCTAGCTAACGGCAGTCAATGTCAACAACAGTCAGTTTACAACAGTCAGCTAGCTAACGGCAGTCAATGTCAACAATAGTCAGTTAACATCAGTCAGCTAGCTAACAGCAGCCAACATTAACAACAGTCAGCTAGCTAACAGCAGTCAATGTCAACAACAGTCAATTAACAACAGTCAGCTAGCTAAAGACAGTCAATGTCAACAACAGTCAGCTAACTAACCGCAGTCAATGTCAACAACAGTCAGTTTACAACAGTCAGCTAACTAACGTCAGTCAATGTCAACAACAGTCAGTTAACAACAGTCAGCTAGCTAAGCTAACAGCAGTCAACATCAACAACTGTCAGTTAACAACAGTCAGCTAGCTAAGCTAACGGCAGTCAACATCAACAACAGTCAGCTAGCTAACGGCAGTCAACATCAACAACTGTCAGTTAACATCAGTCAGCTAGCTAAGCTAACGGCAGTCAACATCAACAACAGTCAGTTAACAACAGTCAGCTAGCTAAGCTAACGGCAGTCAACATCAACAACTGTCAGTTAACAACAGTCAGCTAGCTAAGCTAACGGCAGTCAACATCAACAACAGTCAGTTAACAACAGTCAGCTAGCTAAGCTAACGGCAGTCAACATCAACAACAGTCAGCTAACCAGGATTCATGATCAGCGTGAGTGTTTTCTTCAGTAAATCATGACAGAACATACAACTCACAGAGAACATACGACTCACAATGGTTTCAAATCTACACTTCCTGGTTAAGCTAATCAGGCTAGCTTTACTCTTCTTGGCTTCAGTAAAGCAGGTTAGGATATGACATGACAGTAAATACAGAAGAAACTAAATCTTCTTGATTTATTTTTACTGTTCATATATTTCATTTGACAACGTCTTACACATAATATTACTTCCACAGTATCATATACTGTCCAATAGTCATTTGTACGGCAAAGTTTAATTTAGTATTAGGACTTCTTTTTTTTTTGAGCTGACTTAGAGTCTATATACATATATACAACATGGACCTGTTTCACAACTGTTTGTTACATACTACATGTATATATGTATTTGTACTTGTTTTGTTACTGAAATATCATTTCCAAAAATAGCCCTGTCCAAACCTAGACTTGAAATTGTTTCCCTCAATGGGCTAGTAGACAAACTCAACTCAAACCTCCAGGAGGGACCAAACAAGTTATTCAGAAATGGAAATTATTTTGTGTTCAGGGACGAAACAAGTTATTCAAAAGAAAAATTATGTTTAAACAATTTATTGTTACTGTGAAATCAGTTCATTTCGCAGGCACAAAAATTCAGTTTTGGGCAAAATATCTGTCTCATAGAGATACAAATTAATGGGACTAAATAAATTCACTGGGACTTATCAACAAAGAAATCCATGAAATTTAGTCCAAACAAATATTAATAATTTGGTAGTATCTGGTGTCCTTGGTTACCGTTAAACAAAATGCTGTGTGAATGTGCAGAAATAATTTGCTTCAGTTACACTGATAAATAAGTGTTCAGTAAGTATTACTGTATGGCAAAGTAAGCAGTCACATGCCTTAACCAGCCTGACTGTGTCGCTCCCTAGGCTGGCAGTATAAACATGTACATGTGTATATGAAAACTTTTCACTTACCAAACAGTTTACAGGCATCTACCATCTTGTGAGCAAACACTCTGTGACTGTCATTGTCCTCTTCTATACTCATATGTCTGTGATAATTGAAGATGAAATTTGCAACCACTACACCAAGATCAAACGCTGCCGGACCAACAGTGCAAAACTCTATATCAAACATGCGTGTGTCCGTCCCTTTCACCATCACTGACCCTGCATGTAGGTCACCATGAATTAGACATTCTCTCTTCTCTGTGAAGATCTGGCGCATTTCACTGGCTGTTGAAAGGACTTGTTCATCTCCATACACTAACTTTAGTTGTTTTGAAACTTCGGGTGAACATTTGTTTGTTTCATCTGCTCTACTGAACGGTCTTGTAAAAACATATTCTGCAGTCAGATTTACCATTGCTGAATTGCTAAAATAAGGCAGACACTTCCTATTAAAAAAATGTATTGATCTACATATAAAGTTTTTCTTAAATATTCTTTAATACGTTAACATTAATGTGTCACATATAGATTTCATTGTTAATGAGAGAAACAAAGGGCAGGATAGGGTATGAGAGATACTTAGAATCCAGATATGCAAGTGTCAGAAATGTTAAAAAAATAAATTTGGCTGGGGGTTGAGATGAGGGTTACTAAAACTACATAGAAACATTATACTAATTAGCATATGAAATGTAAGATATAATTGAGTGTAAGATTTTCTTTTCGTGGAGGGGTGGCTGGAGTGGGAAAATGGGGAGGAGGTGCAGGATATTGAAATGGGACACAGTGTTAGTAGACAGTGTAAGTGTGGTGTGGTGGTGGGAGGATAATAACATAACGTAGGATATAAGTTAGTGTGAGAGCTGTTTGAGATTTTTTTACAAGAGGTGGAGGTGGAGAGTAGGGAAGTAGGGATAGGGGTTACAAGTGAGGATATGAGGTACTAGGAAACATACTGAGTTACAAGTCAAATTGAAAAATATGCCATGAAACTTTAACCAACATGATTACAAACTCTGACCTCAGTGACCTTGACCTCTGAGGTACCTTAACCTTATCCTTATTAAAGTGAGGTTTGAAGACTGTAGTGGTAGTAGTTGAGAAGATATAGTGAAAATGAGAAACTTGCCATAACACTTTAACCAGCCTATAAAAATATTTCTCCCCAGTGACCATGACCTTTAGAATACCAGACCCCTAAACTACAAGATGTCTGCCCCTTACCAAGAACAATCTCACTGTGAAGTTTGATGATAATAGCGGTAGTAGTTAAGAAGTTAATGAGCTTTCCCTAAAACTCTAACATGAATTCAACAGCTGCTGCAATGCCAAGACGAGTGTGTGTATATATATTATGTTAGACTTTTAAGTTATATATATATATACCAGATTTATATAGCGCCCTTTTCATGATAAACACGTTGAAAGGCACTTTACACAGCACAAAGGCACCCACTCAGGGTGCCAAATTCATCCTCTACTAGTTCAGACAAGGAGCGATCTGATCAGTGGGACAGAGTAAGACAAGCCCCTAGAACAGAAAGAGAGAAATCCTTTTAGATACATGCCTGTCTGGCTGACTTAGCCTTGCTCTTTGTGAACAGACAGTCTAGTTCTTTTAAGTGCCGAGTGAATAGCACTGATACACAAGAAGCCGTCTTTCCTGGGAAGAACCAGTACTGACATCTTAGACGGGAGACACCGGCCCTCAGAAATTTCCAGTGCCTGGACTGGGAGTACAACAGCCCTCCTTATTCTTCAAATAGTTGAGCTTAAAAGGAAAAAATAAGATACTGTGAAATAACTAATTTTTGTGTGGGACTAATTTTTGTGGATAACGCCCGAAATTAAATCTCAACGAACAATTAAAACTTCCAATAATTTTATACTTGAAATTTCATATCCATGAATTCATTTACCCTTGAAATAGTCATTTTGCCCCAAACCACGAAATTTCGTGCACACGAAATTAAATGATTTCACAGTATTGAATTAATGTTTCCAATTTTTAGAGGTTCTGGCTTCATGGGGTTTCATTATACTACTGGTATCTATGGCCCCGACCTTACACAGGAGTCTGCTATAGTCCTTTATATTTACGAACAAAGCAAAATTGATGCAAAAAAGTCTTACTCTAAATGCTGATATAGCTTTTCTATTGCCTCCTCCCCGATCTTGCCTATGTGGGTTTCTCTGTGAACAATGGCAAGGGAATGTCCCAAGTTCTCAGCAACCTTCATGTCAAATTGTCCATTCATAAGTGACTCCCTTAGAATCTGATAACCTTCTAGATCTTCCATGAACACTTGAATTACACAATTTGAAAATAAACTTTAAACAATTTTAAGACATGATTACATAAAAAAACATTAAATAAAAACATTGCACACTTTTTGCATATTTTTTTCACAGTTAAAAAGCATGTACCAGTACCTGTTATTCAGTAAAGAGTAGACAGTTTCACAGCTCCAATTTAAGTACATTTTTGCACCAACAGAAACAAGGCTACAATTGGGAACAGATGCATGTTTTAGGACAGCTAGGCATATGCCTTGTGTGACATAGCTTCTTTTTGAAATGTACCAAATAGGAATTACTTTTGATAGAACTTGTGACAGAGATACCCATAGTTCTTCATTGCACTTCCTTTAATTATTGTTTATGTTGACAGCAAGTTTCAATAAAATACCTTCAGTACTACTGAATATTTACACTAGACATTAATTATGTTTAGTAACCTTTACCCTGCTAAATTTCTGAAATGGACTGTTCCATCATTCAATTTGGGCAGAACCACCTATTATTCAAAGGGGTGTTTACTGAAAATTTACTGACTGAATAGCGCATAGTGCAGACAAAGATCAGCCTGCACAGATGTGCAGGTTGATCTTGGTCTGCACTGGTTGCAAAGGTATAATCACTTGCTGCCAGTATGCTAAAGAAGTATTATCTGTCTTCTCAATGTCATCTATTTTTAACTCTTACCCTGCTAAATTTCTATAATAAACTTGTCCATCCTTCAATTGGACAGTACCATTAACTGTTAAAAGGGGTAAATACCAAAAAGTTACTGACTTAATGGCGAACAGTGCAGATCATGATCAGCCTGCACATGCACTGGTCGCAAAGGCAGAATAAATCGTGTCCTGCATGATAAGGGTTAAATGTTCCCTTCAATAGCTGCAGAATGATTTTCAAAAACTTAAGTTAAGTACAAAAAGGGAACATTAAAACATAATGCAGGACAGATACATAGTTATTGTGCTCTGAACTTCGTTTCATTGATGTCTATCTAATAGTATATTCCAAGTTTCTCTGAAATTTCTCCAGAATGTTAAGCTAGACTATATAACATTTTTCGAACAGTAGTGCTCTGCATGTAATTTGTATTTAAACATGTTTGTCAGAACCATCTAGACCAAATGTTTTCAAACTCTACACACACCTTTGGCATCATGAGATTAACTTACACAACAGGTTTCATAACTCTGGCTGACATTATGGCAAAATCATGCTGTCACTTAAGTGGTGACATTATTACATATATAAGCATGCAGGTTTGTCATGAACTATTGTACCAAATGTTTCAAACTCATCATGAAAATTACCATTCCATTATGAGCCAGGTTCCATATCTATGACTTAAGGTTACAAAATTATGCCCCTTTTCAACATAGAAAATTTTGGTAAGGTATTTGCATGTAAGCTTGTATTGTGTAGAAGTGTTTGAAGTAGTTGAGTGTGCTTTAATGTAGTTATGATCCAAACAAAAATGTGACAGACCTGAACAGAAGGAATGATGGGCAGATGCTCAACACAACAACTCTTCCTTTCCACAGCAAACTAGAGCTATCACGGAAGGTGATGAATGTACCCCCTGTTCGGGAGGTTAGGCGCGCACAAGATTGCATATGCAGACTGTATGTATGTAGTATATTAACAAAAAACAAAGTCCCATAACTGTGCAGAATTTTTTTCTGAAAGAACCTAACATGCACCATACACAACTAGGGTTACTACTGATCACTTGTGTTAAGTTTCATTAAATTGTGTGCATGGGTTCAGAAGATTATGCGTGCACAAGATTGTATATGCAGACTGTATGTATATAGTATAGTAACAAAAATCAAAGTCCTGTAACTCTGCAATTTCTTTTTCTGAAAGAATCTAATGTACACCATGCACAACTACTGTTGTTACTGATCTCATGTGTGAAGTTTCATTAAATTGTGTCAAGGGGATGAGGAGAGTTGGTGCGCACAAGATTGCATATGCAGACTGTATGTATATAGTATAGTAACAAAAATCAAAGTCTCGTAACTCTGCAATTTGTTTTTCTGAATGAACCTAACGTGCACCATGCACAACTACTGTTGTTACTGATCACTTGTGTGAAGTTTCATAAAATTGTGTCAAGGGACTGAGGAGAGTTGGTGCGCACAAGACTGTGTCTATGTATATAGTATAGTAACAATAAACAAAGTCCCATAACTCTGCCAAAAAAATCTCTGGAAGAACCTAACATGCATCATGCACAACTACTGTTGTTACTGATCACTTTTGTGAAGTGTCATTAAATTGTGTCAAGGGGATGACGAGAGTTGGTGCGCACAAGTTTGTGTCTACGGACAGACAGACTGACGGACGGACGGACGGACTGACTGACAGACAGACAGACAGACAGACAACCTGAAACCAGTATACTCCCCCTTACAACTTTGTTGTCGGGGGGTACAACAATGTCTTCCTTTAAGTTAAGATTACCATTTAATGTGTGCCAATATGAGCGTATCTTACCAGCATTATGCTGCTTGTTAAAGGCGTATGGTTGTGGGACACAGCCAGGAGACAGCTGATGAAATTTCACAAGAGCCTTGTACTCAGCATCTATCCTCTCCACTCCAAGAGGGTAACCTTCACCTAAACACTGCATTAAAAGCAAATACATATAAAATTCTCTACCTGTCCAAACTTTATATTGTTAAGCATTCATATGAAGAATCTTGGTAGATGATAAGATAAGATAAGATAAGATAAGTTTTATTTTAGTCAGCAAGACATATAACAATACAACATAACCTCTGACTGAGCTTTTTAACCGACTATTGAAAAACAAGTGCAAACAACTAGCAACAAATATATAAGAGCTGTAAATAAAATCATTTCATTAGTACATGGTTTAAAACAAATTACAACATAATAATCTGCATCAGTTCATAAAATCTAAGGTTTTTATGTTGTTGTTTTTATAGGGGTGGGGGTGGGGGCAGTTTGACCCAAGGATCATTTTTGAGAAATTATTTCAAAATCAGGCCAACAACTTCTGACAAGACTTTTATAGTTTCCACTAAATAAATGTATAAACAGTAACCACACCCTCTGGCAGCCATATTTTAAGCACAAAGTGCTCAAGGTGAGCTGTTGTGACCGGTCATTGTCCGGCGTCCGTCAACATTTTCCTTGTGAACACTCTAGAGGCCACATTTGTGACCCAATCTTTATGTAACTTGGTCAGAATGCTTGTCTTGATGATCTCTAGGTCAAGTTTGAAACTGGGTCATGTGGAGTCAAAAACTAGGTCAGTAGGCCAGATCAAAGGAAAAGCTTGTGAACACTCTAGAGGCCACATTTGTGACCCAATCTTTATGAAACTTGGTCACAATGTTTGTCTTGATGATCTCTAGGTCAGGTTCGAAACTGGGTCATGTGGGTTCAAAAACTAGGTCAGTAGTCCAGATCAAAGGAAAAGCTTGTGAACACTCTAGAGACCACATTTGTGACCCAATCTTTATGAAACTTGGTCAAAATGTTTGTCTTGAAGATTTCTAGGTCAAGTTTGAATCTGGGTCATGTGGGGTCAAAAACAAGGTCACTCGGTCAAATCAAAGGAAAAGCTTGTGAATACTTTTGAGGCCACAGTTGTGACTCAATCTTTCTGAAACTGGGTCAGAATGTATGTCTTAAAGGTGGATAATCAGATTTTGGCCATGTAACGGATTTGTTCGAAACTTTAGCATCTGATCATTTACACTCATTTATGTTCACTTAACACTTAATACAAATTAGATTTTCAATGGAGGTATTTTTAAAATTTCATTTTCCTATCCTGGTTGCCCAACCAAGATAGAGTTATTTTATCATAAGTATAAATTTGATAAACATACTTTGCCTAAGGAAAAGTATAAATATTAGACATATTGTAATATATTTGTAAAATATTTGCATTAAAAATTATGTATTTAGATGGAATTCATTAGAAACGTAAGTTTGAAAAATTATTATTACCTCCCTTTGCCTATCTTGGTTGCGCAACCAAGATAGATTGGAAATAAATGAATTCAGAAGCTACACACAGCTTTAAAACTTGCATTTTGGTTCAGATTGTTCAATAGTTGATATGTCTATCAAATGCAAATGTAAAACTAGACATTGTATCGAAATAAAAAGAAATACCCAGCTTTTTATATACTTTCATATTAAACGGGAGTAATTACAAAATTTTATAAAAAATAATAAAATATACATTTCAAATAGGAATCTAACTCTATGTAATCGGTCTTTTTGTTCCTTAAATAATCACTACCAGAATATACAAAAAGTAAAATATGTCATTAAATGTTGTTTAAATGTGATTGACCACCTTTAATGATTTCTAGGAAAAATTTAAAACTGGGTCATGTGGGGTAAAAAACTAGGTCACTAGGCCAGATAAAAGGAAAATCTTGTCAACACTCTAGAGACCACAGTTCAAGTTTGAAACTCAATTGAATTAGTCAGAATGTTTGTCTTGATTATCTATAGATCAAGTTCGAATCTGTGTCAAGTGGGGTCAAAAACTAGGTCACCTGGGCAAATTAAAGGAAAAGCATGTGAACACTCTAGAGGCCACATTTGTGACCCAATCTTTATGAAACTAGGTCAGAATGTTTGTCTTGATGATCTCTATGTCAGGTTCGAAACTGGGTCATGTGGGGTCAAAAACTAGGTCAGTAGGCAAGATCAAAGGAAAAGCTTGTGAACAATCTAGATGCCAAATTTGTGACCCAATCTTTATGAAACTTGGTCAGAATGTTTGTCTTGACGATTTCTAGGTCAAGTTCGAATCTTGGTCATGTGGGGTCAAAAACTAGGTCACCCGGTCAAATCAAAGGAAAAGCTTGTGAATACTTTAGAGGACAATGTTTTGACTCAATCTTTATGGAATTTGGTCAGAAAGTTTGTCTTCATGATCTCTAGGTCAAGTTTGAATATTGGTCATGTGAGGTCAAACACTAGGTCAGTAGGCCAGATCAAAGGAAAAGCTTGTGAATACTCTTGAGGTCACAGTTGTGACCCAATATTTATGACACTTTGTAAGAATGTTTGGCTTGATAATCCCTAGGTCAGTTTTGAAACTGGGTCATGCGGGGTCAAAAAGTAGTTCAGTAGGCCAGAAAAGCTTGTGAACACTCTATAGGCCACAGTTGTGACTCCATCTTTATGAAACTTGGTCAGAATGTTTGTCTTGATGATCTTTAGGTCAAGTTTTAATCTGGGTCATTTAGGGTCAAAAACTAGGTCACATGGTCAAATCAAAGGCAAAGTTTGTGAACATTCTAAAGGCTACAGTTGTGACTCAATCTTTATGAAACTTGGTCAGAATGTTTGTCTTGATGATCTCTATGTTAAATTCGAAACTGGCTCATGTGGGGTAAAAAACAAGGTCAGTAGGCCAGATCAACTCTGGTGAGCGATATATAGGGAATACATATCAGAATAGTTTTAACAGTCTTGATCAACCAAGGATCATTTGTGTGAATCTATTTTAAGATCAGGCCAACAGTCTCTGACAAGAAGATATTAAATGTTTCCGCTATGTACATACAGGGAAAAGTGACCACGCCTCCCTGGTGGCCATGTTTTTTCCACAATTCAAAATAATTTGAATAATCCTGGTAGACAGCCTTTTAAGGTACATTTCTATGAAATTATTTCAAAATTGGACCAGGCCTTTGGCAGAAGATGTCATTTCTTTTAAGTAGTACTGTATTGGTAGCCCCTATGTTCAATCAAGCAGATCTATATGAATGATGTCCAGACCTTTCCAAGTAACGTTTTCAGAGGAGATGTTGTTTGAAGAAAATGTTGACATGCAACAGACAATGAGTGATCACAACAGATCACCTTGAGCAGGTGAGCTAAAAACTGGAAAATAAACAAAACGAAGTCATCTGTTAAATATATAATCTTTTTTTTTTTTAATTTGCTAGTGCCTACATTGGGACATTAAGTCAAAAAGTAGGTAAAAAAAAAATTTTACAATTTGGAATAATGACCCAATATCTGCTATACATTAAGCAAAAAAAACAACTCTGACTGTACCTTGATGTAAGGCACTGAGTGTTTGACAATAATACTGTGTCCATCATGTGTGTAAACACGCAATACCACATTAAGGTTCCCATCTCCTATCTCCTCAACATAGGTTTCCTCTGAATCATTAAACTTCTGAAAATAAAATAGAATTTCTTTCTGATTACTTTTGAACCACTGAACTTTTGAAAACAAATAGAATATCTTTCTGATTACTTCTGTACCACTGAACTTCTGAAAATAAATAGAATTTCTTTCTGACTACTTCTGAAACACTGAACTTCTGAAAACAAATAGAATTTCTTTCTGATTACTTCTGAAAACAAATAGAATTTTTTTCTGATTATTTCTGAACCACTGAACTTCTGAAAATAAATAGAATTTCTTTCTGACTACTTCTGAATCACTGAACTTCTGAAAACAAATAGAATTTCTTTCTGATTACTTCTGAATCTTCTGAAAACAAATAGAATTTCTTTCTGATTACTTCTGGACCACTGAGCTTCTGAAAATAAATAGAATTTCTTTCTGATTACTTTGAACCACTGAACTTCTGAAAACAAATAGAACTGAACACTTGAGACATTCATTGGTTCTGAAAGAAACCATGTCAAGTATAGTTTAATTTGACTTAACTTCTGCCGCAGTACTTAGTTTAATGCAGAAATATTTTAAACTCTTCAATGAAATAATAAGCAGAGACTAGTAAATCTTATTTTCACAAGTGTGATACAAAAATATCATAACAACAATGGGGCACAATCAATAAGGTGACAGCTACTCAGTGTGAATGCAATCCTGAGCATGCAATCAGCAAAATAAAAATCTCATGGTGATCTAGATATTTTTCTTACTTTACTAAATATATAAATTAAGTTTGCATATAGAACTAACTAGTGTCATTTATATTTAAATGACTTGCAGTAACAGCTGACAAATAAGTTTTTTTAGCAGTCAAACTAAATAAGTACACATTTATGCTGTGTTTATATATACATGTATATATACAGTGTGTGCTATTTTAAACCCAATTCATAGTACTGTTAATACACATTTATAAAGTTTTTAATTTTATGTTTACACAAACTATATGAAGTACTTTTTCATGTTTTTTAAATATGAAAATTCGATTTAATATACCTTTAGTATTATAATATTAATTTACTGCTTTCTTTTCATATTTTTTCTTTTCCAAACATAAAATTTCATAAGTCCTTATATAATGTGTCTTTTGCTTGAAAAATCCGGAACGTGGCTGCTTATTCTCACAAATAGTAATTAAAGGGAAAAAAAAGGAACAGCAAAAAACAGAACAGTTATTTTAAACTCAAGTAGCCTAAATTATATTAAAAAGCTATGAAGAGAAAGTAAGATAAATTTATAATCAATTCATTTTTAAATGAACAGTAGATTCCATTTTGGCGAATGTTTTTATGGGTTTGTTTTTATACAATTTTGACAAGGGGAGGTGATACTGGATTCTATTGTGGTACTTGAATGGCTCTAATAAAGAATGTCGTCTATTAACAATATTACCATTCAGTAATAAGTCCTCAATACGTACCAAATTTTCCGGAATACCAACGCACTCTTGTGCAAGTCGGCCCCATCTTTTAGAATCCATGCCAGGGGTTAGAATCTAGGACACTCGTGATAAATTTAGGAGTTTCCGTGATTTCTTTATTTAGAAACATTCGTCAGGGGTGTGTCAGTATAAACCAATGAGTATTGGATATACGTAAACGTCCTTTGGCAACCGGCCAAGTATTTCTGATGCAATTTTTCTAACCGAATGACATATTTTGCTCTTCCGCGTCCGATATAGTGTTCCCTAACATTATAATATAATGCGTGAAAACAAACTATATTTTTTGTATTAGATTTTTTATATCATAACTGTTAGTTTAGAAGTAAATTTTAGTATCTATATTTGTTTGTAAAAGCATCGTGCATGGAAAACATATCAAATTCATGCGTAGAAAATCGAACTACTTTCGGCAGAAAAGGTAGGGAATAATCCTAATGCGCCAAAACATGATAACAAGGTGACGAACACGGAACAACGAAACAACGCAACCGCAATAATGGAAGAGTGATCCGGCACAACAAGCCCGTGCAAAAGCATTGCTTTGCACCAAGAACAATTTACATTATCAACATGGCGTAAGTACACAATTCTTTATTATTTTGTAAAGTAAATAATTTACGACAAAAGAATAGTTTCTGTGTTCATGTATTGTTCAGAAACAACGTGGCATATCCGCCATATTGGCTAACGGCCCGTTCAGAATGATTAATTTAGACATTTGCTTGATGCTTCGTTATGATTTGAAATTTAGTCTTTTCCTACTTGCTTCTTTATCCAGTTATGATTGTGTGTAAATGTGAAATATTTTATATTTGACCCAAAGAAGAATGAATGGTGTACTCGATCATGAGGTTAGATACATGACCCCGAGTCACAAGGCCTATACCCTAGTCATCAGGGTTAGGAGATTGGGGTTTGCCCTTATTAAAGTGGTCTCAAGCTCGGTGACTTTCCTTTACTATTGTTGTTCCAAATAGGATAACCGTGCTACTTTAGAATTTCCACTTTCTATATTTAAGTAAGAATCCCCTGAGCCAGCAGTCGGGAATGTGGTCAGTCTTAAGACGGCGCCCTCAAGACCTAGGAACAAATATTTGCAGCATATTAAAGCAGGTGCTTCCAAAGCAAATGGTTATTGTATGTCACTGGTGTAGAATACATATCCTCTATCATCACAGCATTAAGTCTACAACATATGGCACATCTCAGCACTACATAATAGTACATTTTGAAAATTGTTAAAATTAAGTGTATTTAGTAGTTCATTGGTGACATTGTCATACATTTTTTATTGCAGGTCCTTTCACCATATCCTATTCCTGGCATTTGCCAAATTTGAAAGTCAAACAAACATAGAGCAAGATGGAGTTCACGGACCAACAAATGAACTTCCTGGAGGATACGTTTGGTCTGTCGGCAGACTTGTTTGCCGATGACCTGGGTACTGATGGCAGCATTCTTGATCTGGGCCTAGATGGGGGTCTTAAACATCAAACTGCTGCCCAGGAGTCGCTAGAGGACTTGCTTCTTGCAGATTCTCATGCAGGTATTAATATCTATGATTCTATTTATATTATTTTGGTACAGAAACTAGGCCTCTTCATTTTTGTGTATATATTACAGATAGGTTATTTCATAGAGACTGTTTGAACTTAATTTCTATGCATTTTCACTTGAAAAGGTTGAATACTATTACTAGTGAACTTGGATCTTTAGTGAATATAATCACTATCTTTGTTATTGTGTCTGTTTTTTAGTTACCCATTTCCTGAAGTAATATGACATTTTTTCAGACTCTTTTGGAGAAGAATGGATGGAAACGGTGGATTTCCAAAACCTCCTCAACTCTGACAGCAGCAGTGGGATTGGTCCCACTGTAGTGAAAGTTGAAAAACAAGAGCCTCGCAAAGAGGGGATGAAACAGGCTGCATTTGAGCTACTGAAGGCACTTTTGACCGGACAGCAGCCAGCTAAGACCGAACTGTCGCTAGATTTGATGCAGCCTATAGAGCAAGTTGAAACCCCGTCTGTAATTTCTCCAGCTGCAGAGGTCCCAGATATAGACTTTCCAGGCTATGACAGTCTGAACACTTTACTTGGAGGTGTTGATAATCAAGTCATCCATTCTTTTGAAGACTTGATTCAACCAGAAATATCATTGGACAATGGGGATGTAATTGAAATTCTACCTGTACATTCTGGTCAAAATTTATTGTTCAACTCTGTATCATCACTGGAGGACTCTGTTGTTGTTTTACATGAAGATTCCTTTAATGTTGAAAATCAGGATGCAAGTTCACCATTGAGTAACGCCGATATTGAATCAGTCTTGTCTTCAAGTCCCACCTCACCGGCAGAGACATGCCATGACATTACCACAGTTGATTCAAGTTGTCTTAGTGACAGTAATATGTCAAGTACTGCTAAAAGTATTCAAGTGTCAAGTGAGGACTTTACTAAACTTAAATCAAAAAGCAAGAAAGTAAAAACTAAATCAAGTCCATATGATTCAGATAATAGTCCAGTTTCTGACAAAAGGTTGAGAAAGAAAATGCAAAACAAGAATGCAGCCACTCGGTATCGAGAAAAGAAACGTCATGAAAAGGAAACATTGCAGGAACAGGAAGTTCGTCTCTCCGATAAAAATAAGGAACTGCGTGAAAAGGTTGAATCATTACAGCGCGAAATTCTGTACATGAAAGAACTGATGAATGAAATAAACAAAGCAAAACAATCTAAAATATAAATAAATATTGAGAGAGACCTTGTTTTGTGTTCCTGCAATATCGATTTTTATCATATGTTCAGTCATTGTACATATTCATCTCGTCTTTATTTATGTCTTCTAGATGAACAATTAAAAGTGACAAATGCTGTTTTGTTTTGTACACTCCCTTGATTTGTTTTGGGTTTAACACGTTTTCAACAGTAATTTAGTTATGTAATGGCTGGCAGTTAACCCAACCAGTGTTCCTGGATTTTTTACCAGTACAAACCTTGTCTGTAACTGCCAACCAGAAATGGAGGACGAATGATTTCAGACACAATGTCTTTCAAATTTTTATTAGCTCACTTGTCACCTAGTGACAAGGTGAGCATTGTGATCGTCTGTCGTCTGTTCACAATTTCTTGTGAACACAAAAAAGAGACCACATTTTGTAATGGATTTTAAACTTCCACACAACTTGTTTAGTGACAAGGTGAGCGTTCGTGATCGTCTGTTGTCTGTTTACAATTTTTTGTGAACACAAAAGAGACCACATTTTGCAATTGATTTTAATCAAACTTGCACACAACTTGTATTGGCCTAATATCTCTGTTCCTTTGGAAAACTGGCTAGATCCCATCATGGGTTCTAGAGTTAGGGCCCATTAAATTGGCAAAATTTTATGATACAGACTTGCACAGTGATCTCTAGGCCATTTCAAAACTGGGTACATGGGGTCAAAAACTAGGTCACAGGTTAAATCAAAGGAAAAGCTTATCACCCTAGAGGCCACATTTATGACCCTATCTTGTGAAACTTTGAATGTTATCTTGATATTAAAGGCCAAATTTAACAGGTGAGCAATACAGGGTTCAGTATATGGGCATTTCATCCTAAAATTCAGGGGCTATGGACGACTGCCCAAGAATATAAAGTTGCATACATTGGAATTTGCTTTTCTGGCCACCTATCTCGATCAATCCGAAGTGTTGGAACAAAAAATTATCTTTGTGTTAAAAATCCAGTACCTGTGCCAAAGAAGTTGAAATCAACTATTCATAGAACATTGTAGCATCAATAGAAGGTCTCGCAAATTTATAATATGCACGTTTTGAAAAAAAACAGAAGTATTGTGTGAGGCGTCTCTATAGCCAAGGTTTTACCCTTTTTTTATGTTCAGAGCAGAACTTAATAAGGGGTGGGGTGGGGGTCACAACAGGTCTCCTTGAGATGAGCTAAAAAAAACTTAAAATAACTTTTAAAACAAAAAAATAGTCTCCAATGGCTTTCGTGCAAGAATTGTAAAATGTCACCTATTAAGTTGCCATTACACCAGGGAAAAATCACTGAACCATAACATTCCAACTTTATATTTGGCTTGGCTTGAGTTTGGTGGAACTCAGACCAGTGCTATAAGAGAAGTAGCACATGTGAAAGAATTTGACAAATCAAGGGTCATAACTCTGCTGAAAATCACTGAACCGGAACATGCCAAGATAAGTATATATAACTACAGTAAGAAAATCTGCCTAATCATGAAAGAGAAGTCGATATAAAATTTGACGAATAAAGGGCCGTAACTCTCCTGAAACAAACGGGAACATGCCCATGACATAATCACTAAAGTTTGGTTTAATTCCTCCAGGTGGTACTGGAGCAGTTGCCATAACTCGCTGCAAAGCACTAAACCAAAAACATGCAAATATGCACAGTGATGCTTGGCACTGCACTCCAGTTTGATTAAAGGCCATAACTTAAAATAAAATAATCATAAAGTCAGAAAATGCGAATAACATGCACAACTAGGTCTGGCAATGATCCCTCTTGTGAAGTTTGGTGTAAATCCATCCAGTGATGGAGGAGTTGCATGGTCCAGACAAACTTTGTTACATACAGACAGACAGCACTTAATCAGTACGTCTCCCGCACTATATATGGGAGAAATAATGAACTGCTTTGTTTATGTTCACCATAGTTTCTCGGAAGCAAGGTCCTAAGGCTGTGGTCCTCCTCAGGTGAGCAACTCGGGGGAGGGGGGGGGGGGGGGGGGGGGGGGCCCAATTTGGTCTCTTGTTTGCTTGTTCCCTCTCTTTATCAATAATTGTATAGTCATTCTCAATCTGCACCCCCACAGCAAAGTAATTTACAGATTTCTTTTGGGTTTTTTTTATGTCTCGATTTACACCACAATTCATTGTGAAAATTTCTTTGCAAATGGTGGCTATGTATATATTGGGGCTACTTCTAACAATACACTTGAACTGCTACAGCAAATATCTCAACGCCTAAAATATTTGTAAGGGTTTATGATTTACCTTTGATCAAACTGCTTGGAGGAATATGGACCGATTTGTCAAAAGGGACTTTTTATCTCACAACTCAATCCAATTCTGCACAACCATTCAGAATAACAAGGACGTGTGCCAGATATGACCTTATACAACAAACCTTCACTAAGAACACCATTTTACCTAAAACCTTTGCCTTTCTTTCTATACCTCTGCAAGTATGTTGGAGTATACCTTAGATTTTTTACAGCAGATGCATATTGGTAAATGCTATTGAAGAATACAGATTGAACCTTTTCATTCTAATGTGGTGTTTTAAAATTTTTGGGGCAAAGTATTGTTTTTGTACAGTTGTCTGTCTATCCATCTCCAAATTGTACTTCCTGTGAATTCAGCCTGGTGGTCCAAAGGCCAAATTGATAGGAAAACTGGGCTTTAAAGAAAATACTGCATGATTTTATCCAAAGTGTTGAGTATAATTGCAGTTTGAATGTCGACCTGCAGTTTAGCCAGCCTAAAGGTCTTATTCTCATCTTTTCAAAAAATAGAATTGTTGCTCTACTTCGCACAATCAGAATGTAGCTTTCAGCCAGGATAGATACTACAGCTTTCAGTAATGCTGGGTCAAAGGTCATACTTGCAGGTCAAAGATCAGACAGACAATTTATATATTTCATACCATTCCTTATGTCCTTATACTGTTGTGTGACATTCCTATCTATTGATTATGCATTCAGCAAATTCTTGATATTCTTGTGGATTTATTTCCATTTCTCAAATATTAAAGAGGGAACTTTCTCACATGCAACAGATGCTGAGAACAAAATTAATGAGATATCTGAAATTTTTTTGCTTTTTCATGATATACCAGCTATTTCATATGTATGAGCAAGTCGCTGTTACTGGTCGTTTAGTTTCTGATGGTGTGGATTTGCCGAACAAAAGCACATGAAAAATCAACAGACTGGAACCCAGGCTACTGAAAAGCATAAAATTTGTTATTCCTTATTCGATGTAACTTGATTAGTAACACTGGGAGCCTTCTTCAATCAGACTTGTACACAATAATAACACAAAAAGCAAGGTTTGTTTAATTTTCATTTCCAAAATAATTTTGCCAATATGCTTCATTTCTAGGTGGTATATAATTCCTCCAGGAACGTTCCTGTGTGGTGTCATTTGTATCATTTAAAGTATCAACAAACAAAGCAACAGTATATGACAGAGTTTATTGATAAAACAGTCGTGTAGATTTTTAAAACAGTTTTGGTGTTAATATATGTTTGTTACATTCTATTTATTTTTTCACACTGACCAGGTAACATTTCTTATGCAAAAGTCATTCACAAAATATCAAGCATCATTTTTAAAAATACTTAAACAAATCAACCCTTTTAGCCAACCTTTATTTGGAAAATAACTGGTCATCCAGACGAAATATTTACAAGTTAACAACTGCCAGTTTTTCAACTGTCAGCTATATTTACGTAACAAATAAAAGTTCATGTTAGGGTTTCTCCATAGAATTGCATGCATTTCCAACTTTAACAAGGCAGTCTGATAGACAGCTATATCCACCGCCGCTGTTCTGGATAGTGAAAGGGTTGATGGTATTGGGAGGAAGCACTGACATTGTTAAGTATATTTTATAGTCCATGTATGACGTCGTCAATGAATTTGAAAATCCTTCAAGAGGTTTAGGAGATACAGAGTGAGCACAAATGGAAGGCTCAAACCTTTGACTTCGAGCTGTGAGCTTGCGTCGACATGACTGACTCATGAGTTCTGCACATCGTCTTGATGAGGTCATCTTTGACTAAAGTTTCATGAAAATCTTTCAAGGGGTTTAGGAGATACAGAGCGGACCATTTGCACATCGTCTTGATGAGGTGATAATTTGACTAAAGTTTCATGAAAATCTTTCAAGGCGTTTAGGAGATACAGAGCGGACCATTTGCACATCGTCCTGATGAGGTGATCATTTCACTAAAGTTTCGTGAAAATCCTTCATGTTACAAACGGATGGACAGAAGGATGGAGACCATTCCTATAATCCCCTACCACTTGTGGCAGGGGATTAATAAAATTTAAGAGCATTGAGATATCTACCTCTTGAAATTACAGATTTTTAATTCCTAATACATAGTGCTACAAAATAACACAAAATTATCCATTTTGGGGCAGTAGTATGTTAACACTATGACAAGGAATGTGCATATATAAAAAGATGTTTTAACAGTATGAGAGCATGAATCTCTCTCTTAACACATGTTTACTCTCCTGTACACCCTGGAAAAGTGACAAGAACGACAGTTTAATGCTAGAATAAATATTTTATACAGAAACTGTTAACTAGAAATTTTGTAAAACATAAATGTACAGTGGTTCAAGGCATGATGACAGCTGATGTACCAACATACAAAGCTATTTGAGCCGCGCCATGAGAAAACCAACAATGCGGATGCGCAGGCTGGTCTGGATCCATGCTGGTCGCAAACCCACTATGTTGGTTTTCTCATGGCAAGGCTCATTTATTCTTCTGTTATATAAAAGGGCATAAATAGAAGTTGTTATCAAGACTGATTCACAGGTGAACCCTCAATAAACTGAAAGAACAACTGGTACACACAATATATATGTTAACTAAAGTTAATAAATAATCTTGAATTTGTTAACAATATAAATAATGGATGCCTATAGAAAAACAGATTGAAATTATTTTCTAAATGAAAATACAAATTTAAGCTCCTCTGTTCAGTTTTCTCTCCACCATTAAGTGACCCCATTTCTTGTCACTGTACATGATTTCATGCAACATAAACTTTTAAGCACTTTAGGTGTATTTTTCACCAAGTCAAGGAACATAACACTGGTCTAGCTAAATGAAATCTAACAACACCCTATGTGCACAACTTCACTTGCTGAATAATATTCCTGTAATGCAACAAAATCCTAGGTCAAACACTTTTTGACATACATGCAACAAGTTTTAAGCCCTTGCATATTTTTGACTAAGTCGAAGGCCATAAATCTGGTATGGCTGTTTGAGATCCCAATAAAAACGCCTGGTGCACAACTTCACATGCTGAATAACAGTTCCGGTAGCTCTGATAACTGGGTCAAATTAAAATATGCATGACACAATTTGAATGGATGGGGGTGGGGAGGGCTAAATTATGTGGTCAGATGCTGGCTACTAGTTAAATATACAAGTGTTTAACAGTTACAAAGAAACTGAAAGGCCGACCTTGGCATCATATTAATTTGTCTAGTCTCTGTAAACAAAATGTGGGAACATTTAGGCCTGTAATCAGAGTGACTGTATGAATTTCCAAAGATGCATGACACAGACGCAGTAACTCCCCACCACTCTAGTCCTTCAAATTGTCGAAATATAACTTGACATGGAAGTTTTGATTATATCAAATACATGTTATGAATTTTGTAAAACACTGTAACATGTGATGGCGAAGAAAGACAACTTTTGCATCAGTTATCAATATTGCATGCTTACATTTAACACTATTAAATGTTTCTGAGAAAATTAACTTTAAAAGCTTCAGATAGTACATTGTTGCTTTGATAAAAAAAAAGTGTCTAAAGTATGAATAGGTTTTATAGTAAATCACTGATTTCATAAGCATGTGTGTAATTATTCGGCTTTCCAGTACTATGCCTATAAAACCACGGAATTCCGGTTTAAATCATCATCTGTAACTCAATGTTATATATTTTTTGTAAGATTTCATTAACATGTACACATCTCTGCAGGGTAAGTCCAATCTATAATTTTGCATATTTTTGCTCACCAAATATGGCTGCTTCTGAGACACAACAGAAAGACAGTTGCTTTAACACTTTGATTGTGATCAAGTCACTGATATCAGATTTTTAAATGATTGTAATAATTGCCAATTTTCACTGTTGTTATCACGTCCACTTTTCTTGCCAATGAGCATCAGTATCATGAGTGCAGGTATATGCACTAATGTAAAGCGGAAAAGTCTTCTTGATGAATTGCTATCACCTTTTCTGTAAAAGTTCCAGGCTAGGTAAGCTAGCCAGACATTGAGTGGCAGTGAATCGACAGCAAATGTCCAGGTTGTTAGATGTACGAGGGGAGCTGCGCTACACAGTCCTATCATGCCTATACTGTATCTAAGAGCTACACGCTTACATAGCTCTGGTCGTACTACACTCGCCATTCTGTATCCGCCTCTAGAATAGTCAGGACGTAGATTCCAGCTTAATGCATTAAAGTGAGGGAACTGCCAGGCATATAGAATAGCTCCTAATAACAAAGCTCCTGTAAAACAATGATGGTAAAATGAGTTAACCATGTTTACTTTTCGGTAAACTAAGATGTTAATCTAATTAAATTTATATACTGGTAGGTTACCTGAATTAAATACATTTATCTATTCTCAGATTATTGTATGCCTATGAAACTAAACAGGCTACTAAATGCAACTTATTAATTAGTTCAAGACTAAGTCGCTTCTATGTAAGAATCTTTCCAGTATAATGCAGGTCGGAATATTCAGCTCAAGGTTATCTGTTTAGGTGACAAGGTATGCCAAGTTACTGTGACATAAATATTTTCATCTACAACTACAACCAATTTATTATCAAAAATATTCTTTTACTTGCATACTGTATTCTAGAAATTGTACAAGAAATAATTCTGTGCTGTATATAACAAAAGCTTCAGTGTTAGGGAAAACTTAGTTTAATGTTTCTACTCTCATAATGTTTTCTGACTTCTTAAACCTACCAAATAGTATGCAGAATGTCAAAATGCCGGGAGAATTGGGTTATAACTTGGTTAGTATTTCTAACTGCTTCATTTCTGCTTACTTCTGATGTAAAGCACTAGCAAAAGAATATAGATTATTGCAGTATTGGTTGGTTGGTGTGTTCATGTTTGAACTGCATTAACTTGCAAATCCTTAGGTATTCACTGAAAGTAATTTATCACCAGATGAGCATATTGTAGGGTAGCAATATACAGATCTTCAAAAGAGACAAGAGGACCATCGTTGCTCTAAGTCTTTAACCTGAAACTGACTATTTATCAAGCAGATCATGAGAAGAAGTTGTTTATAGTTATCTTCTATTTTTAGCTGTAGCAGCCCTAAAAGGGCCAAAAGCCCCCATTTGATAGACCTGAGAGACGACCTTATCATGATCTTACAGATAAAGTTGGATGAAGATCCATCGAGTGGTTCATGAGAAGATGTTTAAAGGTTTTTTCTATGTTTACCTCTAGTGGTTCCTTAAAGGGGCCAAGTGCCCCAATTTGCATAAAATTGGGAGAAGACCCTATAATGATGCTATAATAATGAGACCAAATTTGATGAAGATCCATCAGGTGGTTCATTAGAAGAAGTCATTCAAAGGCGTTTCTACTTTTAACTCTAGCTGCCCCTAAAAGGGGCCAAGTGTCCTCATTTGAACAAATAAGAGCAGGGACAGTGCGAAGATGCTACAGAACAAGTTTTGTGATATTCTGACTAGTAGTGTCTGAGGTGAGGATGTCTATGTAAATTGTGGATGCCGAACCATCCACACAAACTATTGCCTCACCCTGAACCATCAGTTCATTCAGGTAATCTAAAAATGTGCCAGGTAAACAGTTGGGATTACCTTAAGCATGTATTACTGGATACAAAAATGTGACATGTTTCCCTGATTTTACACCCACTCATCTTTGTGCATGAACTGATAAGTTATATTTCTTGCAAACAAGAGTTTCCAATGCTTTCCATGTTACTGTTTTAACAGTTACCTACAAGTAATGAAAGATTCTTAAATTCTGAACGAGTGGTTGAACAAGACTGGTAATTATGACAGATTACTTACCTGGTTCCAGCATTCCTGTGCATGCTGTCCATCCCATCATTGGAGGTATAGCCCCAACAATGGAACCAACCCAGGTATTTAATATACTGTATCTCTTCATTGGTGTATAAACCAGTGTGTACAGACCAAGGTTAAACGCTCCAAGAGTCGCAGTCAGAGGGTTCACACCGAGGGTGAGGATCACCAGTCCTGTTGACCCAGTTATCACAGCAAATGTTACAGCATGCAGCGGACTGTAATATCAGAAATATCATATCAACTTCAAGTTTAGTACTGTATCTTGTTTTAACCTACATTTTTGTCTTGTTTGTAAAAGAAATCAGACATGGATGATTTAAATGAGAATAAGGTTTATGTTGGCAAAATGAAACCTGAAATTTTAAGTTTCGTTATTGTTGGGTGGGTTTAAAGTCACACTAACATAGTTTAGGTAATATTGCAGCTTTAACCCAGAAATTTGCCCACTGGGCTTAGGTACTCACTGGATGTCTGTCTGTAGTACACTGGTGCCCCAATGCAAGACTAAGTAAACACAAGATAAAAAAAAAGTTTTTTGTAGGGGTGGGTCGCAGTAAGAGGGGTTAAACCACAAATAAAACCCCAGGTGAAAATTTCATATGCTGCACAAGTTCACTACTGCACAACATTGGTATAGAGTTTCATGACTCCCGATCAAATACTGTTCAAGATATGCGGAACATATTAAATGCACATTTTTGACTATGTCAAGAACCATAATCATAACTCTTTGTCTTGCAGAGTGAAATCAAAATCTCAGGTGTAAAAACTCACATGCTGAATAATATTCCTATTTAGTTGTGTACCTAGTGTGGGATTTTCACTCAGCCGGACCAGTATTATGGTTCTTCACTTACTGTAGTAAAAAGTATGCATAGCCTTAAAAGGTTCTTGTTGCATTATGCAACTTGCATATATCTCAAAATTTATTTAAAATCGGGCTACCAGTTTCATACAACAATATTTCTACAGTTTCCACTAAGTACATACATGTATATGGAAAAGTGAATATGCCCCCGCCAGCCATGTTTTTCAATGAATCGAAATTATTTTTGGTAGAGGGTTACATAAAAACCCTTTTGTCAAAATCGGACTACCAGTTTAGAGGGAGATGTCGATTAAAGAATTTTCTCTTTCTAGCTCTGGCTATGTGCTGTGCAACAATGTGGAATGGTTTGAACAACTTGAACAACCACCCAAGGAAACTCTGGGCCAAGTATCATTGACTTTACCACACGGTTTCAGAGGAGATGTCGTTTGAGGAAAAGTGTGGACAGACAGACAGTGAGAGATCACAATAGCTCACCAAAGCACTTTGTAAATGTATTTGTACTGTGTAGTAAAAAATTTGCATCAACTTTTCAGTGACCTGATTTTATTTTATTAAGTAAGAACTGGCTTTATTAGCTGTTATCAATTTTTTTTATTGTTTTTCTTTAACAGTGAAAATTAAATGCAATGCCTTGAAAAATTCATGTACAGTTAACTAGCAAACTCGTGCAGTCAGACAAGTCTCAATATTGAAATAGACAGTTTATCAATTGTACTAAATATATACCTGAGATGTCCACGCACAAGCACCCTATTCTTTGTTCTGTTCATCTGTGAATCAAATGGAACTTCCAAATACTGAAACAGTAAAATGTCAGCAATGTCTTGATACTTCATATAACATTTTCTACACCTGTTTATCTGTATATAGCATGTATCCTCCTGTACATATAGACTGAACATGAAGTGAGTCTTGCCCCCAAAAGTACAAATCCAAGTTCCAGAATGAAAAGGGCATAAGTGTATGAAGCAATTATTTTAATTAGGCAACCACTTTAAATCCCACTCAAAAGTTTTACTTTCTATAAACATCCCATTTGGTGACTTTTTTCATCATGCAACCAGTGACCGAATAAAACCAGCCCAAATACATAAAATTATCTGTAAATGTATACTGTATGTATTAAACAACCCTGTACAAAACTTGCCACAACCATCTATGTAGCGAGTGTTTTTGCAAACATACACATTAACCTTTTCTAACAATTGAGCAAACAACAACTGCCACCTTCAGTGAACTAGGAAAAGTATTCAACAGCTTAACCTTTAGCCTGCTAAATTTCTAAAATGGACTGATCCATCACTCAATTTGGGCAATACCATTTATTATCTGAAGGGGTGGTCACTAAAAATTTACTGACTGAATAGCGAACAGTGCAGACCATGATTAGCCTGCACGGATGTGCAGGCTAAACTTGGTCTGCACTGGTCGCAAAGGCAGAATAACTCGCCGCCAGCAGGCTAAAGGTTAAAATAATCACAAACAATATTAATCAGAGTTTCAAACTTTGACGTGCATGGTATATCAACACTTCAACATAATTATGACTTATCTGTAACAATTTACTAAAAGCTTCTAAGAGGCTTCTATTACGAGACCACTTTTTGGCGGTCCTTTGTGTGGTCTCCTAGTACAATGTCTACTGTAATGCTTTTAAATATTAACAGTTCAGATTGTCATATATATATATAAAGCAGAAGTCATTTATACACCTTTTAAGAATGATTTAAAATGAAAGATCAAAATATCAGCCAATTACCATTAAAGTATAATTTTTTTTTGTATTGAATAGCACATAATATGTTGTAAGTGGCTGACAAAGCCTTTTTCAGTAGACATTTCTCACACTGACAAATAATATCATCTTAAGCAGCAGATAAATTTGATCATTATGACGTGACGGCTTTACCAACAACACACTTCAGGAATTCTACACATTACCTGATTGCTTTAATAACAGTACTATTGAGAAATGCTACATCTAAAACATGAAGTGAGGGCTGAACCAATACATGTAGTACATTTCATCAATGTTACATCTTACCTGATTCACTGGATTGGCTGAACATGAAGAGAGGACACTTCAGCAACATTACATGTAGTACATTTTACCTGATTCACTGGATTGGCTGAACATGAAGTGAGGACACTTCAGCAACATCACATGTACATCTTACCTGGTTCTCTGGATTTGTTACATGTACATTTTACCAGATTTACTGGATTGGCTGAACATGAAGTTAGGACACTTCAGCAATGTCACATGTACATTTTACCTGATTCACTGGATTAGCTGAACATGAAGTGAGGACACTTCAGCAATGTCACATGTACATTTTACCTGATTCACCGGATTGGCTGAACATGAAGTGAGGACACTTCAGCAATGTTACATGTACATTTTACCTGATTCACTGGATTGGCTGAACATGAAGTGAGGACACTTCAGCAATGTTACATGTACATTTTACCTGATTCACTGGATTAGCTGAACGTGAAGTGAGGACATTTCAGCAATGTCACATGTACATTTTACCTGATTCACTGGATTGGCTGAATACGAAGTGAGGACACCTCAGCAATACTTCAGCGATGTCACATGTACATTTTACCTGATTCACTGGATTAGCTGAACACGAAGTGAGGACACTTCAGCAATGTCACATGTACATTTTACCTGATTCACTGGACTGGCTGAATACAAAGTGAGGACACTTCAGCAATGTCACATGTACATTTTACCTGATTCACTGGATTGGCTGAACATGAAGTGAGAACACTTCAGCAACGTTACATGTACATTTTACCTGATTCACAGCATTGGCTGAACATGAAGTGAGGGCTGTACCAAAAGTACACAGAAGGAATGTGCTCAGGTAAAATGGATCCGGAGCTACAGCATAGCCTGCCATTGTTGTTATAACCACCAAACCTATTAATAGATATGTAAGATCAATACACATTGAACATACTGAAAATATATACTGATCTCATTAAGGTATGTAAAGCCTGGTCAAATTATAACTGAAAACCTGCAGTAAACTGTAGCAACAAATGTATCTCAGGTTGGTTAGTAAGTATAACAAGACACTTTTAAAATAAATACTGTACATACTATAGCACATTATACAGTACAATGCAAGATATAATTTTATATCTGCACAAAGTGCACATCTTTATATATGTATGTAGTGATTATCTAGTGAATATGTAATACAACTGTAACAGGAGAATGGAAAAGTAACAAGTCAAAAAGATATATCACTAGAAACAATACAGATTTTTACTGGTGACTCCTATGAACAAATTAACGTCAATTTAACACTAGCCTAGAAATGCTCGAAACTGTTTGCATTCATTTGATTATAAAAGCTTACAATGTGATAAACATTCAGTAAGATTACTTAAAACTAGAGACTGCTATCTTTCCCATGCCATATTATTCGCAGAAAAAGTATGTTAAATTTTTACCAGTCAATCTTATTTTGGAGAGTTTCATGTAATACTGAGGCAGTTTAGAGTAATCCAATTTCACCTCCCTCCATGTATACTCTGATACTGATTCTACATGTTTTGACGGACTTGTACTGTCTATCTTCAAACCATCATCATAATCAAAATAGAGTTGTAAAAGTTTCTTCTCATCTGGCAGCTTAACTTCCACTTCCTTTGTTTGTCTGCCATTGTCTACATCCAATTTAACACCACAGTGCTTGAGGAATATAGTAAAATCCTGAGTATCACTTTCAGTTGGAATATTAGATCCCTCTTTTAGCTTCTTCGAGGTAGTCTCACTATTCACTGCTGCCTGTTTTGTAACTGAATGAAATTGGTTTTGATCCCTGAACTTTGATAAATCACTCGGAACTTTTATTTGGATCACCTTTGTCTCAAACTGTTCTTGTTGGACAGCTTTCTCCACATTGTCTGTATCTGTATCACACGTAGCTGCTGCAACCTTTGGTTTTGTTGAATACTGAAATAAATGTAAATATATAAATAGATTTGCAAATTGCAAGTATATATTTCATAACTACATCAAACATTACTGGTATCACAAGTATTACAAATACCAATTCAGAATTTTATAGTTTAATTACAAATACATAATCATATCACACAATCACAACTAGAAATATATTAGAGTTACATCAATGTACATACATTTTGTGTACATACATTTTGATACATGGTACATCACACAGAATATTATTCAACTTTTTCCCAGGTCAAAATGAAAGTAAATGTGAAGTTTTCAAAATATTGGCTGTATGAGTTCTATAACTAACAATTTCTAACATTGGTATTAGGGTCCCAGGTATTGGTGCTTTTCGTCTGGCATGCTAACAAACCAAGGAAGCTTCTGGGATTGGAGTGTCTTCTGTATCTTGTATTATCCCTACTAACATAACTTAGAGTCTTCTGAAGAAGTCACCCATATGGGCTACTGGTAGCAAGTTTGACAACTATAAATAAGAAACTGCAAAGTCAAACAAGAGCACCGCCTTGCGGGTGCAGATGCTCATACGATTTTTTTGTCTCTGTATACTCGGTAATAGAAATATTGTCCTACCCATGATTTTCTAAGTCCAAAAAGGGCCATAATTCTTGCAAAAAGCAGGATGAAGTTATGTTTCTTGCTGTACAGAGTTAGCTTTTGATGGTGAACAACTGTTGCAAGTTTCAAAGCAATAGCTTTGATAGTTTAGGAGAAAAATTTACCTAAACACAAAACCAAATCTGATATTTTCTAAGTCCAAAAGGGGCCATAATTCTTGCAAAAAGCAGGATAGAATTCTGTTTCTTGCTGTACAGGCCAGCTACTGATGGTGAACAAGTGTTGCAAGTTTCAAAGCAATAATAGTTTAGGAGAAAAGCTGACCTAAACATAAAACTTAACCAGGCGACGCCAATGCCAACGCAGACGCCGATCAAGTATTGACAATAACTCATCATTTTTTTTCAAAAAATCAGATGAGCTAAAAAGGGGCATAATTTTGTAAAAATGCAAAGTAAAGTTATGTAACCTGTGTCAGATCATGACAGTGAACAAGTGTGTGAAGTTAGTGGGAACTGAGATACAAGCTTTACATACAAAAACTTAACCAAAAACAGCTATGTCGAAAAAAAGGAGCATAATTTTGTAAAAAAGCAAAATAGAGTTATGGAACCTGTACAATGTAAGTCAGTTTATCACAGTGAATAAATGTGTGAAGTTTCAATCCATTCCCACAAGTGGTTACGAAGACACCAGCTTACATACAAAAACATAACCAAATCAGGACGACAACGCGGAAGATGACACATGGGTGAGTCCAATTGCTCTACCTATTCTTTTTCAAGCTAAAAAAGACAGCAAATTCTAATTAGAAATGGTCGCTAATTGTTTCACTGACATAATTAATGAAACTAAAAATGGAAGTAATAGGATCACCAAGAGTAACAGAAGCACTGTGAGTGAGTACTTTTCCATTAAGTAAATTAGGTCACACGTGCTTACGCAATGGAAAATTTTGATTTCTTTGGAAACTCACAGGTAATTTCCCATCAGTGCTTGAATAAAAATAAATAACCAATGATAAACGATTTCCTCACATCAATTGCTTAATTTACATATGACAAGTCATGCTTTTATTGTACTAAATACAAACCGTGAGATGACCATGTGTCAGTCGGCATATAGCATGATAGAACAGAATATATTTTTTATAAGTTCTGATCAGCTGCAGAACATAAACCCAATGACAGAGCAGCACTTTCAATTAACACCCGAATGTCTATCACTTTCAATTAACCACCGAATTTCTATCAATGGCCGACATTAGTCTGTGTGTTTGCATCACAAGGTGTGAAAAATATATTAGATGACATTTAATCCACTATTGATTGTTGCATTGACAAGCTTACAAAATTAGGTTTATGTTGCCGACGAGTTTCAAAGCGCGAAATACTATACTTATGTCAGACCATTATAATATTTTTCTAGACATAAATGTTATTTTTTTGCACATAAATTTCAATAATTATGTTGCAGATAAGAACCTTCTTTTACAGAAAGCGTCGTAACACGAATGAACTATTCACATGCACAAAGTTGCTGTCAGTTTTTAAAGAAGAAAAAAAAAGTATTGAACCACAAAAAATATATATTTAAAACTGTAAGAACCTCTTGTTTAACATCTCTTTCTGAGGATACTTTCAGTAAATTTGAAATGAGATCAATTGAGCACGCTTGTGAAAATAATTATGTTCGCAGAAGGGCTACTCCATACTCTTTTCAGGTCAATATAAATCAAAAGAGAATTTAAAGCGGGAAGTAATATTTCCAGTCCTTAATATTATAGAGTAATCTGTGTTATTCATTCATAACCACCTCTCCCAATTAAGCTCGTAGCGTTAAGGATGCAGCCATTTTTATTTGATGTCGCAGCCCAAAATTCGTCAATGTATTGGATGTTAATATGAAAATAGTTCAGAATCTCACATTTTAAACCAAAAGCAAAATCCTGAACTGATGGCACTAAAAATGTATTGCTGATGCACTCTGTATTACATTTAGACGGGAAAACAATACATGTGCGTTTCATGTCGTAAGTTTTCTGTTGTATTAAATGTGTGCACATTTTCCTCACAACATATGCAAATACATTTCAACATTTAGATTTAGAGGCTTATGTAAATTACTTTAAGTGAACTTTCAGAAAATTAGTAGATATCACACTCTCCCTACATTAAATTCGTCTGTTAAAAAAAACCAATGAACAAAATTAAAGTATAAAAAAACTAAACCCTATGGAAATGAAATACATTTAAATGATTTTACACCATCACACATCATACCAGACTGAGGTCCACCTCTCCCACATAAAATGATAACAACAATTTACAGTTTATTAACGGAATATATTTATCACCTTGACTCAGCATTCCCATCAACTTTTTGAAAAGTGGGTACATTTTCTAAAGTATGTGGGTACATGATAAAAAAGTTGGGTACAAACCATACAAATTGAAAAAAATGTTCCAACTGAAACAAAATTCTAAAGAAGTATAATGGGAAGTGACACTTTTATTCAGCATGTGTTAATGACAATGGTTTGTTTTACACATGCACCACAGGGATACAGCCTAGAAGTCATTTCTCCTTATAGCAGAGCTACCGAAGCGGCGCCGACAGCATCGCATTACGGTTAAATGTGTGAAAAAGAAAATGAATAAAACTGTGTATAGAATTACTATAGAGTTGAAAATTCGTGGTACTGTTGTGGAATTGGTGTTGTTCGGGTTTCTTCCTGTACGCAATGCTCATTGTAATTAATTAGTAAGACGTCAGTTACTCAGAAGACGCTTGCTGTTTACGGTTGACAAAAGCGTTTCGCTCACTACTTTGAACATTGAATAAAAATGTAAATGAGCGTCTGATAATAAGAATTTAGTGCTAAATACATTTTCTACGAAGAAAAAAAAGATAAAATACAATATTTTCAATGGGAAACAATTTTCGTCACGCTCCCATAACTGACATTTATTATGTATACTTATATTTGTGACAATGACATCATATTTCCACATTGGTGCAGTGGTTACCGAGTTTGCATTGAAAACCAAAGGTCGGGAGTTCGATCCTCAACGAGAGCCATTTTTTTTTTTAATTTCTTTTTTATTTCAGTTTTTTTTTTATGAGTTTTGAAAGCATTGTAAAAATTAAAGTCATTCATGTGAAATTTAACAAGCGTTTTGTTAATGATGTCAGGTTCCAATGTACTGTCTGTAGATAAAACTTATTTTTTAAGAAGGTTTTTGGAACAAAATATACAGGCATTGAACTGTGAAAAGCACATCATTCTCTTCTCCATTTATAATAATAATAATTCCAGCAGAACTCCTTTAATTTTCAAGGGGCACTTGTGATTTTTCAAGGGAGCTCTGCCTTCTAGGTAGCACCTAAGTTCATATTAGGAAAGTGGAGAGACTTCTAGTTGAAAAATGGAAATTTATCATTTCTAACTCAATATAATACCCCCCATACACACACACACACCCAGCAAGCTTGTGAAGCAATTTTCTTAGATACATCATTTTCCATGCAATGAATTTTTCTTTATTCCATAATTCTGAAAAACGCGGTTTTCAAAAATTCAAGCAGATGGTGGTAAGTATCACCCGCCGAGATTTTATAACATTTTTTTTGCTGCTATATCTTGCTGCAACATACAGCAACAAAAAATACATTATAACAAGAGGACCATGATGGTCCTGAATCGCTCACCTATCCCCACATGACCCAGTGTTGAACTGAGTATGACGTCGTTATTTCTATTATTTGACATAGTGACCTAGTTTTTGAGCACATGTGACCTAGATATCATCAAGATAAAAAATTCTGACCAATTTTCATGAAGATCCATTGAAAAATATGGCCTCTAAGAGGTCACAAGGTTTTTCTATTATTTGACCTAATGACCTAGTTTTTGAAGGCACGTGACCCACTTTTAAAACTTGACCTAGATATCATCAAGGTGAACATTCTCACCAATTTTCATGAAGATCTCGTGAAAAATATGGCCTCTAGAGAGGTCACAAGGTTTTTCTATTTTAGAACCTACTGACCTAGTTTTTGACCGCACATGACCCAGTTACAAACCTGACCTAGATATCATCAAGCTGAACATTCTCACCAGTTTTCATGAAGATCCATTGAGAAATATGGCCTCTAGAGAGGTCACAAGGTTTTTCTATTTTTAGACCTACTGACCTAGTTTTTGACCCCACGTGACCCAGTTTCGAACCTGATCTAGAAATCATCAAGGTGAACATTCTGACCAATATTCATGAAGATCTCATGAAAAATATGGCCTCTAGAGAGGTCACAAGGTTTTTCTATTTTTAGATCTACTGTCCTAGTTCTTAATCCCACGTGACCCAGTTTCGAACATGATCTAGATATCATCAAGGTGAACATTCTGACCAATTTTCCTGAAGATCCATTGAAAAATATGGCCTCTAGAGAGGTCACAAGGTTTTTCTATTTTAAGACCTACTGACCTAGTTTTTGACCGCACGCGACCCAGTTTCGGACTTGACCTAGATATCATCAAGCTGAACATTCTCACCAATTTTCATGAAGATCCATTGAGAAATATGGCCTCTAGAGAGGTCACAAGGTTTTTCTATTTTTAGACCTACTGACCTAGTTTTTGATCCCACATAACCTAGTATCGAACTTGACCTAGATATCATCAAGGTAAACATTCTGACCAATATTCATGAAGATCTCATGAAAAATATGGCCTCTAGAGAGGTCACAAGGTTTTTCTATTTTTAGATCTACTGACCTAGTTTTTACCCCCACGTGACCCAGATTCGAACTTGACCTAGATATCATCAAGCTGAACATTCTGACCAATTTTCATGAAGATCCATTGAGAAATATGGCCTCTAGAGAGGTCACAAGGTTTTTTCTATTTTTAGACCTAATGACCTAGTTTTTGACCCCACGTGACCCAATTTCGAACTTGACCTAGATATCATCAAGGTGAACATTCTGACCAATATTCATGAAGATCTCATGAAAAATATGGCCTCTAGAGAGGTCACAAGGTTTTTCTATTTTTAGACCTACTGACCTAGTTTTTGACCCCACGTGACCCAGTTTAAAACTTGACCTAGATATCATCAAGGTGAACATTCTGACCAATTTTCATGAAGATCTTGTGAAATATATGGCCTCTAGAGAGGTCACAGGGTTTTTCTATTTTTAGACCTACTGACCTAGTTTTTGATGGCATGTGACCCAGTTTCGAACTTGATCTAGATATCATCAAGGTGAACATTCTGACCAACTTTCATAAAGATCCCATGAAAAATGTGACCTCTAGAGTGGTCACAAGCAAAAGTTTACGGACGGACGGACGCACACACGCACGCACGGACGGACGACAGACGCCGCGCGATCACAAAAGCTCACCTTGTCACTTTGTGACAGGTGAGCTAAAAACTCGGCGGGTAATACTTAGCATGAACAGTATCGGACTCGAATAAAAATCAAAAGTAATTTGTAGGACAAGTCAGTCTGCAACCTGTCATTTTGTAAATATTAATAGCAGAGCTACCGGTGCCGCAAAGCGGCGCCGACAGCGTCGCATTACGGTTAAACGTGTGAAAAACAAAATGAATAAAACTGTGTAAAGAATTACTATCGAGTTGAAAATTCGTGGTACTTTTTTGGAATCGGTGTTGTTCGGGTTTCTTCCAGCACACAATGCTAATAGTAATTAATCAGTAAGACGTCAGTAGACGCTTGCTGTTTACGGTCGACAAAAGCGTTTCGCTTACTGCTTTGAACGTTGAATAAAAATGTAAATGAGCGTTTGATAATAAGAATTCAGTGCTAAATACCTTTTTTTACGAAGAAAAAACAGATAAAATACAATATTTTAATGCGAAACGATTTTCATCGCGCTTCCATAACTGAAATTTATTATATATACTTATATTTGAATTGATGACGTCATACTTCCACATTGGTGCAGTGGTTAGCGAGTTCGCTTTGGAAATTAAAGATCCTGAGTTCGATCCTCAGCAGATGCATTTTTTTATTGTTTTTATTTTTTATTTCAGTTTTTATTTATTTATAATGAGTTTTAAAAGCATTGTAAAAATAAAGTAATTCATGGGAAATTTAACAAGTGTTTTGTTAGTGATGTTAGGTTCCAAAGTTCTGTCTTTAGATAAAATTTACTTTAAAAAAAGTTTTGGGATCAAAATATACAGGCATTGAACTGTGAAAAGCACATAATGCTCTTCTCCCCATTCACTCTCCCCATTCTCATATATTTCATCCACAAGCTTAAAAATCACTGACCAGAGTTTATTACTAGAAAAAAAAACTATTGCCTATGAATTATCAAACATCAAAAAGGCTCCTACTACCATTCCTATTCTATACCAGTGGTGCTAAAAGATTAACCATAAAAATGTCATAGACTGTTAACTTAGCAGTTCAGTAAATAAAACAGAAGTTTTCAAGAATTTCGGCAAACAGTGGTTTTCTCTGGGTTAAATTCTCATCACCAACTTTTAAAGATAGCTAGTCTTTTGGATTTTAAACAAGCTTTGTACATGTAAATGATTTTCATTCTCCCATACCAGACGTCTGTCATAGCAGTATTTTTGCCTTAGTTAAAGTTGGACACATTCTTCCTTTTAAAAAGGACCGTAACTTTCTTTAGTTCGTATATAGCATATTTATAGAGTTTTCGCATGTCAAGATTTAATCTAAATGCATTCTAAGACATTCATTCAGAAATCATGAATTATCATCAATTCTTAAAATATTATAGAATCTAGATCTTAATGAACATAAACTTCCTAAAACTGATTCCAGATAATTCCAGCAGCACTCCTTTAATTTTCAAGGGGCACTGGTGACTTTTTCAAGGGAGCTCTGCCTTCTAGGTAGCGCCTAAGTTCATATTAAACAAGCAGCTTACGAGTCTTTCTTTTACAATGAAGACCAAATAATTATGTAGTAGCTGTCAGCTGACCGCTTAATCATTCAACAACTTTCGTGGGGGGGAATTGTCTGGGAGTGAATTGTCTTGAGGGGGAATCATTTTAGGCCTAGCTGAAACACTGACCAAAATGCATGCGTACATCCAATTTCCTGCCTTTAACACTCGCGAAAGGGGTTGGCAGTATTCAGAGATAGATAAATAGAAAGGTGCGAAGTAACGTTTTTGCAATAAATGCAAACTTACTGACTTACCGAATGTACCCGGTTGGCATTTGTTTTCCACAAATATTTTCTACTGATGCTGCTGTAATGTCTACTAGATATTGGAGTTAGTCTAATGAAACACTTAGTTACATGTGCTGGAATCCTCATGCTTACAGTTTTCAATTACAGGTTCATTCTTTTATTCATCCTGCGTGAGAACGTGAGTGTTACAAAATTCGACCAATTTCATGGGCGCAGCCATATTGTTTCAAGGTCATATTCGGGATACTTTTAACAGTTATTTGAAACGCAAAGATTCTCTTTCAACGGAAAGAGCCGGAAGAGATCATCCTGGTCATTCGTTCACAATAATGGCAAACGTTCAATATTGATACATTATGGCCATACGTGGTGCGTGAGAAGTGTGTGTGTGGGGGGGGGGGAGGGGGAGGGGGGGGGGGGTACAGGGGTACAGAAACGCCTTGTGCTTCCTGTTGTGATAAAAATTTGCAAAACGTTTAAAACATAACTCACCGAAACTTAAGCATTATTTGCTTTCAAAGGATCATTTTACAGTTTTTATTAACTATCACAACAGCAATCTTTAAATGCCGTGTGGCGACCACGTTCACAACGTTCTTGACCATGTTTCTGAAATTTCTATCCCACTAAGTTTTACCAAATATATGTTTCTTTATGTATTTTTAGTAAACTTTTGTTATAGGTCAAAGTTAAGTAAGAGTTAAGTATCGTCCACTACACAGGCTAGATTGCTGAGCAAAATCAAAGGTAAGGCTCTAAGTAAAACCAAAAGCAAGGTCTGTAAAACTGTCTCGAAGCCAATAAATTCAGACTCTAGTTCAGAAGAAGAGACCAACAAAGTAGAGGCTTCAAGCAAAAATAGCAAAGTGCCAGAGAAGCATGTGTTTGAGCTTGATTTTAGTAGTGATAAGTCAAGTAGTGACAAGCTCAAAAAGGGAACTTGGACGTAAAACTTGATGAAGTATTACTTGGTTCTGTGAAATTGCTGCGAGGGAAGTTTGGGGCAAGTTATGAGTTTAAAATGACTGATTTTGTTGATAGAGATCCAAAGATCAGACCAGAAGATATAAAGTTTGAGATGAGAGAGGGTAAACTTAGGCTATTAAGTATTGATTAATAGAAGAGTGTGGAAAGTGATTGGACTGTGATTATTAAAGGGAAAGGCAACGTTGTTCTAATGTTAATTTTGTCAGCTGGGATTTCTTAAATCATTTAAAGATGGCAACAAAAAACAAAATGGCGCATTTATTAAATTTTTAGATACACATTTGAATAGCATTTACTTATTTACTGTAAAATACTGGAAACAAAAATATGTTTTACACCTTATACTCAAGAGACATAAGAAAATTAGTCTTTTAAAGGGTTATTTGCTAAATAAAGTATTCAGCAGTGTGTAAATGACGTCATAAACACACTTAAATGGCTGCCTCCATTATCAGCCATTTTCTTAAATTTCAAACTGACATATCTTTTTCAATAGTTGTCAGATTTTAAAAACTCTTTCAGCGTTATGAAAGGGTTGATGATGGCTTTCATATAAAATTTAAGTTATATTCAGGCTTTCCTTACCCTTTAACTGATACAGAAATAACATTTAAATTGAAAATTTAGAAGTAACCTTCTGGTAAAGGTAAACGTAATGGCGAGGCGCTTAAATTGGAGGCGTGGGTAATGTAGTGAAAACGCACTTTCTGGTATTAAGGTATTCTTGAGTTAGATAAGCATTTTTGTGTTAAAAACTGTATTTGTTTAAGTCGGCAAGATAACAAACAAGTACAAATAAGCTCATGTGAGCTTTTGAACCGTCTAATCGAAATCAAATGCATTTTTAGGTCTATAAGATTCAGGTATAGGAAAATGAGTGTATAAAATAAATGTGGGGAAATCCGCATGAGTCCGGCATATAAATAGAAGGTACCCAGTGTGCGTTGTCAGAACATCGGTTGCATTTGATGAGAGCAGATTGAAGAAAAATAATCAAATAAATGGTTAGAAATTATATACGATATCTGGAAATTCCTAGGACTTTGGACTAATTACTAAAAGCTTATAAATAAAAAATGTTAGGAGATCCTATGGAAGCACAGAATACAACCAAATGTAACAGGCTGAAAATACTTCAGCTCTGACCGGGAATCGAACCCGGGACCTCTCACACCTAAGGCGGACACTCTACCATGTTGCTATAAAAGCTAGCTCAATAGCAAGGAAGTATAACTTTAAGGCTTTACACAACCAGTCCCCTGCCTATATTAGGGATACGATAGAAGTGTATAAACCGGTCAGAAACCTAAGATCACAAGACACACTGTCACTGGTTATGCCAAAAACTAAAACCATGATGTATGGCAATCGATGCTTTTCTTGCACTGCTCCGAAGCTTTGGAACTCCCTTCCCGTCAAGATCAGGGAAGCTGACACGCTAGCTGCTTTCAAAAGCCTGTTAAAAACCCACTTCTTTGTACAATATTTTGTTAACTGACCAATACATTGATGCTTTTTTTCTTCTTCTTCTTCATAAATCTGCGTAGAACAGTATTTTATCCTAGGGTAACCTAAATACTTTTAAATATGTATTTATGTTTGTCTTGTTTAATCTATACGTTTTACATTTATGAATTTTGTTAATGTGGAATGCATTATTTTTGTATGTGTATTTGTTAGTATTTTTGCAATTTTTCTGTGAAGTACTTTTGAACGTGTTTGTTTGTTTGTTTGTTTTGGGTTTAACGCCGTTTTTCAACAGTATTTCAGTCATGTAACGGCGGGCAGTTAACCTAACCAGTGTTCCTGGATTCTGTACCAGTACAAACCTGTTCTCCGCAAGTAACTACCAACTTCCCCACATAAAGCAGAGGTGGAGGACTAATGATTTCAGACACAATGTCGTTTATCAAATAGTCACGGAGAACATACGCCCCGCCCGAGGATCGAACTCACGACCCCGCGATCCGTAGATCAACGCTCTTACCTACTGAGCTAAGCGGGCGGGCTACTTTTGAACGTGTACACGTGCATGAAAAAAGTGCTATATAAATGTGGTATAATAATAATAATAATAATAATAAGTGCACACTTATACATTACCCTACTACATACACCCCCTCCATTTTAGAATTCGTCCTCGAATTCCAGGAGTTTGAAGTTCTGTGGAACGTTCCGAGGTGTCCATTCATATCTACTCGTGAGTTATTTACGTTGGGCGCCAAATGTAACAGGCTGAAAATACTTCAGCTCTAACCGGGAATTGAACCCGGGACCTCTCACACCTAAGGCGGACACTCTACCACGTCGCTATAAAAGCTAGCTCAATAGCAAGGATGTATAAGTGCACCCTTATACTCTACCCTACTACACAAACAAAATAATACTCGGTTTGACTGAGTCTGTTCATGAGAGGTAATGAAATATGCAACACCCCTCACGCCCCCTAGCACCGGCTATATCAGATTACCTCAGAGTAGCGGCGTATGCCCTGAGTTGCAGGTTCCTTTAACATCCCAGAGAATCAGGGTTAGCTCGAAGTTGCGGGTTTAGTCGAATTGGGTCCGGGTCTCAGGTTCCATACATTCATACATAAAGAGTTATAGGCAAGTTTGTGACTAAACGTACATAGAGTACATACACCAAGGTCTGAGGCAGGGTAGAGACTATGTCGTAGTGTATACTGCATACAGTAAAATCTGTAAAGTGATCATTTGCACAAGATAGATTGAAGCTATATAGTCTCAGACAGAGTTGAATCCTTATTAAGAAGATACCAAACATAGATATTTTAGTGATAATTAAGGGACAAGAAAGTTCATTCGAAACAAGTTGAAACATTGAAATCAGTTACAAATTCAGATTAACAATATAATTGTATATTAATTTGTTGTATATTAATTTGTTCATACATTTCCCAATCATTTTACAATCATTTGTGAACAATCATTAAGCAAGGTAGCTTGAAAAAAATTATATATACATTTTAGATCTTTAGTTAATAAGCTAGATAGCTGGAGGAAAATTTATATTGATAGTTTGTTACTTTAGTGTGTTTGAGACGATAATTGGTGTACCAGGCTCGGGTGGAAACGTTACAATATCAATGGACAATCAATTAAAACTTGACCTAATAAAAGATTTAAAAATGATTAGTCTTGTATTCTCATTGAGAAACTTGCCCAAACTTTGTAAGATGTTAAGTTGTTTGACTGCCTTTTTACATAAGTTTGTAATACGACAGTCAAAATTAAGCTAGAAATCTAGAATGACTCCTAATGATTTAACTCATATTCTTATGTTATGTCATTAAATTTTACTGATTTTGAAAGACCTGACAGCTTTATTGGTTTTATTACCAATATAGAAAGACTGAAACTTCTCATCTGGTTATAACCGATCTAAGTCTATAATGTCCTGGGACAAATTCTAGTTCTAGTTCTAGTTGGTACTCCCAAACAATCAGTTAAGATTATGACTGGAAGGCGCTTGTCAGGGAAAGAGTGTTAATCTATAAAGGTTAGGTGCAAAGGTTAAAAGATAAAGATAGAAATAGAGTGTTTGACTTGTCAATGGGATCCGTGTAAGTGATTACATCAGACTTTAAGGGTGAAACTCCACAATTTTCAGTTTTAGTATGCTTGACAAAGCCATAAAATTTCTTATTACGGCCTGGCTGTGAATCTCCTTCAAAAATGACAGATTCCAAGAATGACCAGTAAGAATTGCGAATTTGTTTTTGTGTGGCAGCTTTAATAAACTTAAGTTGAGAAAGTAACCTGGGGTCAATATTACTTCTATTTTTCATTTTGGGATACAGTTTGTCTCGTCGTCTTATGAGTCTTATAATTTGTGGGGTGATCCAGGGAAAGTCTTGTCTGGCTTTAGTACATTAAACTGGTCAGAATTGAAATTTTTACTAAACTTTCTTAGTTCTTGTTATAGTTTTGACCAGTTTGCTTTCTTATAACAGAAATTTTTCCTTTTAGTTTGGAAGGGACGGCCTCTTTTCAACTAAATATCTTAAAAAACAATATCATGATCTGAATTTGCCAGACTTAGTAGCGTTTTAACATTTTGAATGTTGATGGCATATTTGTAAAAAATAGCTTCAACACATTTTGTTTTCTGGTTGGGGTTTTTACTACTTGTTCTAAATTCATATTAACCATGTTTTCTAGAAAGTTGGTATATATACCTTTATATGTTTGCAGGTTGATTTTTTTTATTATTGTTTTACACCTTATATCCAGTTGAGTTAGGTCCTTTACTGTAAATACGTATTGTACATATCTAATATTTCAATAACTTAGGTGCCTGTATTTAAAACCAATGACCATTTTAGTCTGTTCCCGGAGTTGGCCTGTTCCTTCTCGCTTCATATTTTCTTTGGGTTTATTTAGATTTCCGAGATAGTGCGATTTGTAACCAATGGAATTTGAGGAAATTAGGTTATTGCACAAAATGTCAGAAGTAGTAAACAGAAGTTGAACAAAGATAAAAATGCGTAATAAGTGTTCGTGACAATCACGGATTACTTATATAGTGGCGTGGCTAAAGGTCTGACTGGACTCATGAACCTTGCAGGTCAAGCGGGGGACGAACAGTCCGACCTTTTGTTCGTCAATTTTAATCAGGACTGCACGTAAGATAATTTTATTTTATTGTGATTATTATTTTCTGTTTTAACTTAAATGATTTTGGTTTTACTTTCGATTTTATATTTGATCATATTTGATATATTTCAGATCTCTAGCTGTAGGAAAGAAGACTGGATATAGATTGTTTTCACTGAGTTCAGTGGAGAAGCTTGACCAGATATACGACAGTAATGGTAAAAAAAAGGGTTGTGTTCTTTTATATAAGATACTAGTCCAAATAATTTGACGTCAAAACCAGTAAATACCTTTTCTGTGGTGAAAATGGATTTAAGTAAATGCACTATCAGTCCTTAAACGATGAGATCATAAAACGAAATAAAACTGTTCAAATCATTTTATGGTTTAAACATAACGGTTAAACACGTTAAAACGTAAACTCAATGTTTCATTTGGCTACCTCACTGTTTTTACATGTCCGCCATTACACTCTTCCAAAACGGTACAGCTGACATTTTGGTTATCTATCACTAACATGAAGCGGAGCCTCTTAAAATATTTGTGTAAATTTAAGGATGCGTTGTTTTAAAACAGTGACAAACTCGTTTTTGACATTTTATTTACATAAAACATCAATTGAAGGAAGAACAATGAAGATATTCGTCTTACAGCAGTCTTATAATTTCACCTTATATTTTGTTTTTTAAATGTTAAAATATACATTTAAAAATCGCCGCATAGGATCACAGAAAAGGTCCTTCCTGTGTTGTATGTGAAGGAGAGATATTGACATGTGCAAAAATTATCACAATATCACGACTTGCATACAGTTAGTTATATACATTAATAGTCCTATGAAATAATCTTCCACCTGACATTTCCTTCCTTCCCCCTTCCAACCCTTGAGCAGTTCAATGCCACTATTTGCAACATAGTTACATTGAACATACTTCTCCATAACCTTGCTCTTTATCCCTGTTTTTTATCTTTTAAACATTTATAAGAAATTTTTCTTTCCTTTTTTTGCCCAATTTTCTTTTATTTTCTACTAACAATCTTTGTGGCTTTACCTGCATGAAAATGTATACGTCCCTGTAAAGGCAAGATAGATAGGAAGTGTCTAGCCACCTGGTAACTGGACGCCTAGCCTGTGTTCTAGCTGTCAGGTAACCGGACACCTAGCTTGATCTCGGTGGGTAATTGATTTGTTCATGAATTTAATAGGTATGTTTCAATGAAATAATTATATTGCTAGGACATTTACATCAGAATTTAAGTTGCTTAACTCTATCAGATTCTGATCAATATTTGTTAAATAGATAAAGTTACTGTCCCTGTTTAGATGCATTCCAGTGTTGTTGTTGTTGTTGTGCAGTAGATATGCCGAGGCAAAATACATACAAACAGAAGTTTGTCAAAAACATGGCCACCAGAGACAGTAGTGGCTCTTTTCTTATAATTTGTATGTAGTATTTCCTGTATGCATATAATCCACTTCAAAAATCATCTTGTTCTAAAAACAAAAACAATGGCCCAAATTCAAAATAATTTCACAGATATTTTCCATGTATGACCCACCATCAAAATTTTACAAGCAATCTATGAAACTCGAGTGATCTAGAGTCATCATGGCCCTCTTGTTTAATCATACAGTGTGAAGTTGGGAGGGTATTGCCTACTGCCCTTGGAGGTGTACACCAAGATTTTGTGAGGAACATGTAATTGTTTGCCAATCCTTAATTTTAATATACTTCCACTTGTTAGGGGAGTCAAGTAATTGCTTTAGTAGTTTGTTTCTATTTTAAGAATGATTTAAATTGACCATGGGGTCATTCTTAATCCAGTAATTTACCAGCAAAAAAAGAAGTTGTATTGACAATATATATTCATAACCGTATTTATTTTGTAGCTTGTGAAGATATAAGCATCGTGGAGAGGCTGTTCTCCAGCAGTCTTGTTGCCATTGTTAGTCTTTCATCACCACGGAAACTCAAAGTCTGCCATTTCAAGAAGGGGACAGAAATATGCAACTACAGTTACTCCAACTCAATACTGGCAGTAAAATTAAACAGACAGGTATAGTGAGGAAAATATTCATTTTTATGAAGAAAACTATATACTGCAAAATCAGTTAATTTTTTGAGCAATTTTTGGGGGATGTGAAGTTGTGGATTTCAACCTTGTTCAAAATGAGTTGAATACACACCATTTGCATGCCTGTGGCACAATTTAAGCTCTGCCTACTTGGTTATTTGTGAGATTTTTGCGTGAAGTGTGGAAGCGAATTAAATTATCTGTTACACCAGACACAATTGTATTTTGCCAATTGTCGACGCAGTTATGCCTGATAAGTTGGGTTTAATTGTCAACATACGAATGCAGAAAAAATGATAACAACTCGTAAGCTGTTTGTTTATAAATATTAACTACAAGAAAATGACTGGTTGCGGACTGACTTTCATCAGTTAATTCATATTTTCCATTGCTTTTTATTTTTATCTGGGTGCAATACTGTTCATGCCAAATTGGTGACTTGGTGTTAATAATAAATCCTTTTATGTTAAATATCTTCATATAACCTATAGCACACCAAAAATTTAAGAATTTGGAAGATGAGACTTGGAGCATCAGTTGGAATTTTTGAATGCAACTTCTTTTTCAGAAAGTTGGAATGAAACAATAATCATTGTATGGGAAATGGTGTAACTAATAAAATGAATCTTCACATCAGTGGTTCTCTGTTAAGTCTCCCCACATCTCCCTAAATCAGCTTGAGGGAATAAATGACTTCTCCCAAAAAGTTGGACCTAGCATGAGCCCTGAGAAACAATCCTTTTGTAGAAATGTATAATTATACAATGTAAGTACATTATTGTTGACTGATTTCAGAGATTGGTTGTATGTCTAGAGGAGAGTTTGTATATTCACAACATCAGAGATATGAAAGTTCTACACACTATACGTGATACCCCACCTAACCCACAAGGCTTGTGTGCTCTCTCCATAAACAATGATAACTGTTTCCTAGCTTATCCTGGTAGCAATCAGATCGGAGAAGTTCAAATATTTGATACCATAAACCTGGTAAGTGCTAGTTACCATAAAATCAATAGAAATAGCTGTACAAAAGTTGATCTTACAGCGGGAATACAATTCGGTCAGATATATGAAACTCGACATACTTATATTTCTCTTTTTGACACTTTCCAGTAATATTGGAAATAACTCTCTCTGCAGCTGTTTATTTGTGGACAAAATAAATTAATTAAGCGTAAATTTGCACATAATGTGTCAGGGTGTTTTACACTGAATTAAACAATGATTTTGCTTGTGGATCATGATGAAACTTTTTACAAATGGTCCTGGCAGGTGTTTCTTATGTTTGGCAACTTTAGATGATAAAGCTATTTAGGTTGTACACAAAGTCAAATTTTAGATTTTTTAAGAATGTGAAGCATTTTAACTAATGCTGATAATGTTCGTAGAGATCATTCCTTGTGTAATGGTCAGACAATATCATTGTTTTAATTTCTGTGTCTTAAAATGTATGCTACTTTCAATGAAAGAGGAAAGAATGTGAAAACAAAACTGTAAATATAAGGATCAGGGTTTCAAGTTTTCAGCTTGATGTGTTTTATGCACAGCCTGAAATTTGTTTTAATGCTATTTTTAGTTTTGTGTTTTATAATGCTATTGTGTAACTCTGTGTGTATATTTCAGTGTGCTGTAAATGTATGTATATTTCAGTGTCCTGTTACTTTGTACAGTGCATTCCCGGTGCTACAAATTGCAATTTAATGAAATACCGATATACTACGAAAAGGTGGCCTGGTCCCAGCTGCTTTCTTCCTATTTCTATGTTACGAAGTCGCGGTTTTACGAAAATGCAATTTTACGAAAAATGGGCTCCTAAGAATAAATTGTTACGCCCTTACAGACTGTTTTCAGCTTGTTTGAAATGCAATTTTATGAATACCTGTATCAGCTAAGTTTTCACACCTTCCATTCTGTCAAGATGAAGCGTGAAAAATGCTTTAGAGTAGAAAGTGTCACTATCCATTAACTGGGCATAAACAGTTATTAAAGTGTGAAAACTGACAAATTAGATTCTAAATGCGAAACACATGCACTGTACACTATGATACAAGTTATTTGTCATTAGAGTGATTGATCTTTTCTTCTATAAATATTGGATTGGATGGCACACCAGTCACTCTTGGTTCGATTTCTACACATCTCATAAATCACTGCATAAAGAAGATGAGAATAGATATTATAGCCCTGATCGTATTTAAATTGTCGTATTATTATCGCGAGCAATTCAGTGAAGGGTCCAGGTCCCCTGGAAGGATAGCTGAATTGGAATAGGCAATTTATGCGTTCCTTGCAATCCGGCATAGGGCCTGGGTCAGCCTGGAGGATAACTGGTTAGGAATGGCAGCGACAGGGAAGATGGAGTTAAGAGGAAGGTGCAGACTATTGAGTTTCAGTACATATAAATCTGGTATACTTGTACTCCAATACGAAAATCGCATGTGTAAATATCACAGTGTGTAGATATTTCAGTTGGGTAGTTGATATGAAGTAAAGACATAATTTCCTATAATACATTTGAACAAAAATGCGATATTACGAAAAAAACGACCAGTGCCTTGGCTTTTTGTAGGACTGCAATTGTACTGTATGTATGTCTCAGCATGCTGTAATTATTTATGTATATTTCTGTGTCCTGTTGCTATGTATGTATGTTACAGTGTCTTGTTACTATGTAAGTATATTTCAGCATGCTGTATTTATGAATGTATATTTCAGCATGCTGTAATTATGTATGTATATTTCTGTGTCCTGTTACTATGTATGTATGTCGCAGTGTCTTGTTTCTATGTAAGTATATTTCAGCATGCTGTATTTATGAATGTATATTTCAGCATGCTGTAATTATGTATGTATATTTCTGTGTCCTGTTACTATGTATGTATGTTACAGTGTCCTGTTACTATGTATGTATATTTCTGTGTCCTGTTACTATGTATGTATGTTACAGTGTCCTGTTACTATGTATGTATATTTTTGTGTCCTGTTACTATGTATGTATATTTCTGTGTCCTGTTACTATGTATGTATGTTACAGTGTCCTGTTACTATGTATGTATATTTCTGTGTCCTGTTACTATGTATGTATGTTACAGTGTCCTGTTACTGTATATGTATGTTACAGTGTCCTGTCACTATGTATGTTTGTTACAGTGTCCTGTTACTGTGTATGTATATTTCTGTGTCCTGTTACTATGTATGTATGTTACAGTGTCTTGTTACTATATATGTATATTTCTGTGTCCAGTCACTATGTATGTATGTTACAGTGTCCTGTTACTATGTATGTATATTTCAGCATACTTTAATCATGTATGTATATTTCAGAATGCTGTAATTATATATGTGTATTTCAGCGTGCTGTAACTATGATACCAGCTCATGATAACCCTCTAGCAGCCATAACCTTCAACGCTCAAGGAACAAAAATAGCAACTGCTTCAGAAAAAGTAAGATCCAGTCAATATTACAGTGTAATTTATTAGTGTTATTAAGAATTAGACACTTTTAAGCGTTAATCATGGAAGGTTGGTGGTATTACCCAGGTGCTGTCAATTAAAGGTCTGTGGTATTACCCAGGTGTTCTCAGTGGAAGGTTGGTGGTATTACCCAGGTGTCTCAACGGAAGGTCGATGGTATTATCCAGGTGCTCTCAATGGAAGGTTGATGGTATTACCCAAGTGCTCTCAATAGAAGGTCCGTGGTATTACCCTGATGCTGTCATGTGCCTGAAATAATATCAGAAAGATGACCTTGGGTCTTCTGTGATTTTTTTCTTAATGTGTGGTACACAGAAGAATCAGCATACTTTATAGGCAATTTACATAACATCATATGGCTGCTCCCACGTAAAGGTTCTGGCATGTATTATTCCAAAGTTGTGGAGTTATTTTGCTGACCAAAGTGCGAGTGCAGTGATAGACTACCTAAGCAACCAGAAATATGTATAAATTCTAAAGAACAAGAAATGTATTTTGCAGCAAAAACAGATGATGCCTCATCTTTCGAAGAAACAAAGAACTACAGATACAAAATTTAGGTTGCTTTCAAAAATTCTCAATTTAGGTGCAATTTTTCTTAGTTTGGCAGGACCTGGAGGCTTTCCAACAATGGAAGAAAATATCATTGGTATTCCTATACTGTCAAAGTTGTAAAGTTGTTATATAAACTAAATTGTGCCCATATGGCTTAAAATCCAACAAAACAAACATGGAAGACTGATATTCACATCTCACTTGACAACATAAGGGAAACAGTTAATTCTGCTCAGGTGAAATAATAACATGGAGGTAAATTAGCACATGTGTGCATATAGAGCACCCCTCTCACAATAATTCTTTGCTTACCTGTATGTCCAATGGTAGTAAAATTTCATCATATGTTGATGTATATAGTCATGACTACTAACCTGAAAGTCTATTTTGGCATAGCTCAATTGATTTACAAGTGTCAAATCAGTATCAAAATGAAGCCTTCATGGTGTCGAAACTTGCTGTTTTGTTGCTCTGACAGACTGCAGGTATTCTATTTATATCATACTCATACATATTGTTCTTATAATTGAGAAAACTTTCCCCCCGACAGACAGTTTATAAGTCTGTCAGTGTTTTCCCATATTACTGTTGAGAAGCCCTGTGTCTCTCACATTTTGTGCTGCCTAAAGGGAAAGCATATAGTGGCCCCATAGCTGTCCGTCTGTGTGTACGTCCATCCCGCAATTCTTGTCTCACTCTGGAGTATTTCTCAGCAACCAAAATAGTTGTTTCACATCATCACTCACATCATATGACACAAGGTCCATAATGCTGGTACCAATATGTTATGAGTTATGCCCTCTTTTTACTTAAAATTTCAAGTTCAAGTTTTGATGCATACACTTTTTGCACTATCTCAGTTATTACTAAAAAAATATGATTCAAACTGAAAATAGTTAATCCACTTCATTAGTCACATGATGTGACACATGGTGCATTACTGTTGCAGAAAGTTTGCATGAATTATGTCCCTTTTTTATCATTTTTTTTTTTTTTAATATTTTGATACACTTTATCACTATCTCTGTTATTACATAATATTTTTGACACAGGCTTAAGCTGTTGTCCAATATTTTCATCCACATTAGAGTCATTAAACACTCCATTGACAGCTCTAGCTTACTCAGATGTGCTTAACTTCATTATCTGGCATCGAAATAGTTGAGCACACTGTCTCCTGTGACAGCTCTTGTTAATGAGTAATTGCCCTTTGATTATTCAACATTAGGAAACTATAGTGCCATCCTTGTCCAGAGAATTCCCCATCAACCCTTGGCTAATAATAATATATTCAATAAAACTTCATAGGAAACTTCACTTCCAAGAGGAGATCCACATAATTATATTGTGCATGCTTTTTGTCATTAACTCTTTGGTGATTCTAAGACATTTATTTTGAAGCTTCACTACTAGGTATGTGCCCAGTTGATGAATTTCGCTTTTGTTGTTAATATGCAGTAATCATATTTTGGAGAGCTTCCGTCAGTTATACCAATATTTTCTTGTTCAATTTAAGTGATATTGTCTGAGATAAAGGTTTGTAGTAAAATCTGTTTTTGTTTTTAACAGGGTACTGTGATAAGGGTGTTTTCTGTTCCTGATGGGCAAAAATTGTTTGAATTTAGAAGAGGAATGAAAAGGTGAATTTTTATCATTTTGTATTGTTGCTAATAGCTAAAATATTTGTTTAAAGTTTGTTACAGTTAATTTATTACATATTTAACAGTAAAATGAGCCACTCCTCTTGAAAAACATTGTAAATCTCTTGCTATAGTGCAGAATATTTCAGCTGACTTTCTCTTAGGACAGTATTTTTAAACAAAGGAGATATTTTGGAGAATATCTTATACAAGTTTCAGTTTGTATTTAAATGAAAGTATATTACCATGAATTTATATTTAACGTATGATTTAATACTTTGGGTTACTAATGTTAAAAATTTACCCAATCAACAAAGCATGGTTTGTAGATAGATTGTTAGTATACTGTTGTTACACAGAAACATGTTCAATTTCAGATGTGTACATATATACTCGCTGGCATTTAGTACTGACTCTATATACCTTTCTGCATCAAGCAATACAGAAACTGTACATATATTTAAACTAGAGACTCAGAAAGACAGGTGAGTACACTTATTAGGGGCTTAACTTAACACTGTAGTGAATATGCAAGAATGTTATTCAGCATATGAATTTGTGTACCTGAGTTTATTTTTAGCTCAACTATTCAAAGAATAGGAGAGCTATCCTACTCGCCCCGGCATCGGCGTGAGCGTCACACAAATGTTAAAGTTTGCGTACCACCCCAAATATTTTCAAAGTCCATTGAGATATTGCTTTCATATTTTGCATACTTGTTTATCATCATGACCCCAGTCTGTAAAAAGGAGGAGGCAACCCTATCAAGCATTTTGACTGAATTATGGCCCCTTTTCGACTTAGAATAAATGTTAAAGTTTGCGTACCACCCAAAATATTTTCAGAGTCCATTGAGATATTTCTTTCATATTTTGCATACTTGTTTACCATCATGACCCCAGTCTGTAAAAAGGAGGAGGCAACTCTATCAAGCATTTTGACTGAATTATGGCCCCTTTTCGACTAAGAATATGCTTATTGTAATGTTAAAGTTTTACTCATTGCTTATATTATACTATCAAGCACTGAGAATAGTCGAGCGCGCTGTCCACTGACAGCTCTTGTTTATTTCACACTGCAAAACCAAAGTTATGGCCCTTGACTTTGTCAAAAACTTGCATTAAGGGCATAAAAGTTGGTGTCCCATGTATCTCATTCAAAATGGATGATGCATAAATACAGACTGCATATCAGTGTGAATTTTTACTGTCCTGAATTGATGGACAGTCATCTGAACCAGTCAGAATTTCAGAAGTTTCTATTTAGAACATTCAAATAATCCATAGAATGTTTTGTTTCCTCTGTCAAAGCAGGAATGTGGGAGTATTAATCACTCCAGTGATTGCTCTACATTCTATAGAATGATACACCCTATTACATTATGCAGCATGGAAATAGTCAAGCACGGTGTCACCTCTTACAGCTGTTATTTTCACTCTATTTGTCTTGAATTTTATATCAAGTGCACTATATACATGTTTGATCATTTATTATATATAAGTAATATATTTATATTTGCAGTAAACCACAAGAGGACCAGTCCAGTTGGATGAGTTATGTGAATACAGCGACTAAGCAGTTTGCTACCTACTTGCCAAGTCCTGTAACTGATATGTTCAATCAGGGCAGAGCTTTTGCTGTCTGTAAACTTCCAAATCAAGGCCTTAAGAACGTCTGTGCAATAGCTAAGTATGTATCATACCAGGATATCTCGCAGTACATGCAAGTTTTCCTGACAGTCACCTGTAAAATCATTAATATTTTTAGGGGAGTAATTGTTGTGGATTTTCTGGTTGCGTAGAGCCATGGTATACAATCCCAATAAGAAAATGAAATACACATTCATTTTATTTTCAAATGTTGACATCCACAAAGTCATATTCCCATGTACTAAATGCTTTAGCAAATAGCAAAATCTCATGCCCGTGAGTTAAAAGGATTACACAGTCGCGTGTTCCCTTCGTTACAGCACCAAAAATTATGCCACTGGTGTTGATCTATTTCTTAGCTTAAAATGTAGATTGTACAACTACAGTCATTATTGAGACAGTTCATATGTCAACTTTACATACCCTCATCAGATTACAGTATATGTTAACCTTTTTCACATGTGGAAACCATCCAGCTGGCTTACAGAAGATTGTTGGTTCTACCCAGGTACCCACTCATGATGAATTAATGCCTGATGGGGCACCTGGAGTTTTCCTCCACCATGAATAGCCATAAAGTTGCCATATTACCTATAAATATATCTGTGTGACGTTAAACTTGACAAAAACAAAAAACGTCTTTGTTCACTTCAAGTCGGATTGTTTGAAAACTTTGACACAAATGTTTACCACATTGAAATGACGTGCAGAGCGTATGTTTTGGATGGCTCGTTCAAGGTCAAGGTCACACTTAGAGGTCAAAGGTCATACCTTCGGGCGTATATTGCTCAGCGTTGCGGTGCTCTTGTGATACATATTGTTCTATCTAGGATTGCTAGGAACTCACAAACCTTACCACTTGTCAGGACTGTACATTATAATGTATATCACACATACCACTGGTCTGGACTGTACATTATAGTGTATATCGCACATTTAAGCAACATGGTATCAGAAACTTCTATTTTAAGGTATAATGAATTGTGAGTAGCAAGTAGGTTATCTAGAATTACCATAGATATGAAAAGTCTGAGTAAATGAAGTTGAAGAAAGTTACTTTAGTATTCAAATTGACTGTAATTGTTGTTCATTGTTACAGTGTAAGAGAGGCAGATAGGTAATTATTGTTTGATATTCACCACGTAACAGGTATTTGGTGGCTTGATATTGCACAACCGGATTGCATCGTTCGACCTGTGGACAATACTCTTCTCTTAAATACACATTGATCAAGATCATTATATAACTTGTTTATGTAGTTCTCAGTATACCGTTCAGTGTCTTTCTTTTTCTTGAAAATTGAATGAAATCATTCTGAATTGAAGTGATCATTGGGAAACTTGTATAAAATATTTTGTCAAGTTGTAAATTAAGGCTATATAAATCACTTCAAATGATCAAACAAAACAACAGATTGGTGTACTGTATATTGACATTGTTCAAACAAAACAACAGATTTGTATAGTGTATACTGACATTGTTCAAACCAAACAACAGACTGGTGTACTATATATTGACATTATTCAAACAAAATAACAGACTGGTGTACTGTGTATTGACATTCAAACAAAACAACAGACAGGTGTACTGTATATTGGCATTAAAACTAAAAAACATATAAGTGTACTGTATATTGACATGCAAAGAAAACAACAGACTGGTGTACTGTATATTGGCATTCAAACAAAACAGACTGGTGTACTGTAAATTGACATTGTTCAAACAAAGCAACAGACTGGCGTACTGTATATTGACATTCAAACAAAACAGCAGACTGGTGTACTGTATATTGGCATTCAAACAAAACAGCAGACTGATGTACTATATATTGGCATTCAAACAAAACAGCAGACTGGTGTTCTGTATATTGACATTCAAACAAAACAACAGACTAGTGTACTGTATATTGGCATTCAAACAAAACAACAGACTGGTGTACTGTAAATTGACATTGTTCAAACAAAGCAACAGACTGGTGTTCTGTATATTGACATTGTTCAAACAAAACAGCAGACTAGTGTACTGTATATTGGCATTCAAACAAAACAACAGACTGGTGTACTGTAACTTGATATTGTTCAAACAAAGCAACATACTCGTGTACTGTATATTGACATTCAAACAAAACAACAAACTGGTGTACTGTAAATTGACATTGTTCAAACAAAGCAATAGACTGGTGTACTGAATATTGGCATTCAAACAAAACAGCAGACTGGTGTACTGAATATTGGCATTCAAACAAAACAGCAGACTGGTGTACTGTATATTGGCATTCAAGCAAAACAGCAGACTGGTGTGATGTATATTGACATTCAAACAAAACAACAGACTGGTGTACTGTATATTGAAATTATTCCAACACAGCAACAGACTGATGTACTGTATATTGAACAGTGCTCCAGCTAGCTATTTACAGCAGGGTGCATCGCCCGTTCGGAAATTCGTTCCGCCCTGTTGCCCCGCCAGGCACCCTGCCCGTTTTACAACCATTCATTTCTTTTTTTAGCCAAACTTCCCTTTTTTGCCTCAGTGATTATAATACACTGCTTTAACCCCCTTTTTATCGGGTGATACACGGGGGGAGGGGGGGGGGGGGGTGCCATTGGCATAATTAGCAAACAATTAAACAGTTACCTGCCGTAATCGGGCCTGAGGCAGACCATGATAATTTAGACTGCTCCACTAGCATTAAAATCACTGAACCTTAGTGTTAAAACAGTTTGCAAACCAGTCTGAAATCATTATCATCACAAAGCAGACGACAACCTACTTTCGATTTCAAAAACTTGTAAAACGATAAAATCAAAATATTTTCCTATTTAAATTTGATTGTGATCGATTTTTAGCTCACCTGAGCAATGCTCAGGTGAGTTTTTCTGATCGCTGGATGTCCGGCGTCCGTCGTCCGTCGTCTGTCGTCTGTCGTCCGTCGTCTGTCGTCCGTCGTCTGTCAACATTAAGCTTGTGTATGCGATAGAGGCTGTATTTTTCAATTAATCTTCATGAATATTGGTCAGAATGATAACCCTGATGAAATCTAGGCCGAGTTCGAAAATGGGTCATCTCGGGTCAAAAACTAGGTCACTAGGTCAAATCAAAGAAAACCTTGTGTATGCGATAGAGGCTGTATTTTTCATTTAATCTTCATGAATATTGGTCAGAATGATAACTTTGATGAAATCTAGGCCGAGTTCGAAAATGGGTCATCTCGGATCAAAAACTAGGTCACTAGGTCAAATCAAAGAAAAACCTTGTGTATGTGATAGAGGCTGTATTTTTCAATTGATCTTCATGAATTTTGGTCAGAATGATTGCCTTGATGAAATCTAGGCAAGTTCGAAAATGGGTCACTGGGTCAAAAACTAGGTCACTAGGTCAAATCAAAGAAAAACCTTGTGTATGCAATAGAGGCGGTATTTTCAATGATCATCATGAATTTTGGTCAGAATGATTACCTTGATGAAATCTAGGCCAGTGTGAAAATGGGTCATCTGGGTCAAAAACTAGGTCACTAGGTCATTTCACGTAAAAACCTTGTGTATGCAATAGAGGCGTATTTTTCAATTGATCTTCATGAATTTTGATCAGAATGATTACCTTGATGAAATTTAGACCAAGTTCAAAAATGGGTCATTGGGGTCAAAAACTAGGACACTAGGTCAAATCAAAGAAAACCTTGTGTATGCAATAGAGGCGGTATTTTTCAACTAATCTTCATGAAATTTAGCCAGAATGATTACCTTGATAAAATCTAGGCCGAGTTCGAAAATGGGTCATCTGGGGTCAAAAACTAGGTCACTAGGTCAAATCGAAGAAAAACATTGTGTATGCAATAGAGGATGTATTTTTCAATTGATCTTCATGGAATTTGGTCAGAGTGATTGCCTTGATGAAATCTAGGTCGATTTTGAATATGGGTTATCTGAGGTCAAAAACTAGATCACTAGGTCAAGTTAAAGAAAAATCTTGTGTAATGCGATAGAGAGTGTTTTTTTCAATGATTTTATGAAATTTGGTCAGGTTGATTGCTAAATGAAATCAAGGTCGAATTTGAATATGGGTCATCTGAGGTCAAACTAGTCAAAAACTAGGTCACTTGGTCAAATCAAAGAAAAAACTTCTGTATGTGATAGAGGCTGTATTTTTCAGTAGATCTTCATGAATTTTGGTCAGAATGATTGCTTGATAAATCTAGGTCGAGTTGAACATGGGTCATCTAGGGTAAAAACTAGGTCATATCTAAGAAAATGCTTGTTTATATGGCAAGAGACCAATTGTTTGGTCCAATCTTAATGAAAATTGGTCAGAATATTTGTTTCCATGAAATCACTAGGTCAAACATGTTTTACACTGTTATGGAGTGTTTCTTAGGTGAGCGACCTAGGGCCATCTTGGCCCTCTTGTTATTAATTAGATTTAAATGTCTGTTGTCTGGACTTATATATCTGATATGTCTATTACAAGTGCTAAACTTGCTTTTAGACTGTTGTAAGTTAAAAACTTTGCGCTGATTTCATTTATTTAAGTGAAGTTTAAACTTTATTTTCTGTATATAATATGTTGCACGTATAAATTTATAAATATACAAGTAGCCTACATGGAGAAGATGTATACTGAAATTGTAAAAAATAGCCTAAACACTAGAATTGTTATTCAGTATGCAATTAAAAGAAATGTTACAAGTTGAAAATCAATGCCAAATAAAATACAAACAGCAGAATTTTTAGTTAATGAATAGGTGCATTACAGATGACAGACATAGCCTATTAAAAGACCATTCCTAAAGTGTGCCAAAAAACATGCCTAAATTATGCAAAAGTCCATGCCTAAAGTATGTTAAAATGCACTGTTATATTTTTTCCATGGGGAGCACGGTCCCGGACCGACCACCGACCCAGAAGTGCCCTTTTCATTGCCAGCACCCAGCCCTTTTTTAATCCTAGCTGGAGCACTGTTGAAATTATTCTAACAACACAACAGACTGATGTGCTGCATACTGAAATAATTTTAAGGAAACAACAGACTGATGTTCTGTATATTTACATTGTTAAAACAATTTTCTGCTCAATATAAAATACAAAGATAAATAGCCAAAAGAAAAAGCTACATGCCATACATGCAACCATTTTTGTGTGTGTTTAACATAACCTGGTTTGACTTTGAAATAATACAACATGAAGTGTTCTTTGCAAAATCAATGCTAAGTTGAAGATCAATGTTTTAAAGGGTTAACATGGTTATATGGCTAATGTGTTCTGGATTAATTTCATATTTTATTTGATTTTCAGCTCACCTGAGCACGAAGTGCTCAAAAGTGAGCTTTTGTGATCGCCCTGTGTCCATCGTGGTCCGTCAGTTGTACTTCAGTCGTCAACAATTTGACTTTTACTAGAGGTCACAATTTTGGCCCAATCTTAATGAAACTTGGTCAGAATGTTACCCTTAATAAAATCTTGGACGAGTTCGATATTGGGTCATATCGGGTCAAAAACTAGGTCACCAGGTCAAATCATAGGAAAAGCTTGTTAACACTCTGGAGGTCACAATTTTGGCCCAATCTTAATGAAACTTGGTCAGAATGTTACCCTCAATAAAATCTTGGACGAGTTCGATATTGGGTCATCTGGGATCAAAAACTAGGTCACCAAGTCACATGAAAGGAAAAGCTTGTTAACACTCTGGAGGTCACAATTTTGGCCCAATCTTAATGAAACTTGGTCAGAATGTTACCCTCAATAAAATCTTGGATGAGTTTGATACTGGGTCATATGGGATCAAAAACTAGGTCACCAGGTCACATCAAAGGAAAAGTTTGTTAACACTGAAGAGGCCACATTAATGACCATATCTTAATGAAACTTGGTCAGAATGTTGATCTTGATGATCTATAGGTCAAGTTCAGATCTGGGTCAGGTGGGTCAAAAACTAGGTCACTAGGTCAAATCAAAGGAAAAGCTTGTTAACACTCTAGAGGCCATATTTAACAAGGCTCTGCAAAGTTACTGCAAAACAGTTACCCGAGAGCTGGGTATTTCCATCCGTACCTGCAATCAGTGATAACTTCTTTTTCTTACATACTGTATACTTCAAATATTAGAAGAACAAAATAAAACAATATTTTTTTAGCACTACTTTATTATAGTAGCGTATGAATTTACGCTTTAATTCATAAATTACAGCAGGTGAATCATCTTACACACTGAGTTGTAGAGACGTGACCGCCAAAATATGGGGAAATCCTACCAGGCATGCACGAAATATGATGTGATATACCTTTGAAATATAATCAAACAATTATTTTGAATATTTTAACATTCATACTTCGAAGTTTCAGTTGATGTAGAGCATGACTATGTCTATGAATATTACAGAAATTTAACATTTTCAAAAAGTATGGTTTTATTGAATATGCTCAAAAAGTTGCCCCATTTGCCTAAATATGACCTTAACCTTCCTTTCACAGGCATGCATGTTTCTGTGATAAAGCTTCTGATTTCCCTGTTGCCCATTTTATAGTGGTTTATTTTGGTTTGTAGATTTTGTATTTCAACTATGCTTATATAAAAAACATTGGAAGCAGATCAGAGTGAACAGCATATTAAGTGGAAAAGGATGTCTTTTTGTTTCCAGAGCATATTCTTTAAAACTTTACTTTCCTCTATCTACTGAATATCTTCAATATTGAACAGTGAATATGTGACTGCTATACACCACATGAAACTTTTGAACTGTGCAGAATGATTACATTGGATCACATTTTAAATATGAAACTCTTTATAGACAATATGGAAACAGATACTGTGGGACATCCTGTATAATCAAAAGACTTCTAGGGCTCACTTAAATTTATTTACTATTTCTGTTTGCCATCAGTTTCTGCATGTTTTGACTATTATTCTGGCTATAGAACTATCAAATATTGATTTACTATGAAGTGGATAGAGGTGCTACATTGTTCATCCATAAGAGCTAAAAAAATTGTCAGAATATAAAGAATATTTCCATTTTTTATTGTTTTTGCACCCTTTGGGCATAGAACTAGACCTTGTCAAGTGCAGTACTTTTAGTTGTGAATAAGTAAGATTTCTGTATTGAATTGTGAATGATATAATTTTAGTATACAGAAAATCCCGCGTTTGCTGGTAGCATCACAAGATGGATACCTGTACATATATAACTTAGATCCCAATGAAGGTGGAGAATGTACCCTGCTGCGACAACATGGGTAACACAACATACTGTCTGCTTTTCTTCATTCTTACAATGTTCTTCTAATATGTTAAACTGTTTAACTAAAATCAGTATTTTATATGATGTCTTTTTAAAATCTTAAAGGAAACATATTTTCTGAGCTGAAACTCAAATAACTATAATTTACTACAATATGTCCTTACTTGTCAATTTGTTAGGCAGATTGCTTTAAATCACTGACCCATTTCAGATATGTATTACCTCCCATAGGCACCTTTATTTAGCTGGAATTTCTTTGCAGTGTGGTGGTAAAACAAGTAATTTATGTTAATGTTATTCATTCAGCTTGGATGGACGCCTGTGTGATGGAAGTAATGTGTCCGAGCCTCCTTCTGGAGGAACCGACAGACCTCTAACACAAGCATCAAACCCTGTGAGCTACGCAGGTTCATTAAAGCGTGCAGAGTCAAGTGGAGATGGTACACCACCTAGACACACCGCAGGTAAGCCCGTACCCCCTTCTACATCGCCATTTCGACTGGAGAGTTATGCAACGGTCCTGCAGCAGGGCAAGTCAGGGCCCCAGATGGTGGGTGAGGATCAGGTGTCAGAGATTGACATAATACTTGATGGAAAAGGTAACTGCAATTACTGCACACCTCACACATATACTCACTTCAGCATGTACCTATGGTGTTACAGTTACCTTTATCATTGTAGTTTTAACAGTGTTCAGGGCTTCCTCTGGTGTTTGACTATTGTCACAAACTGAAACACATTTTGTAATTGGTACAATCTGACCAGTAGTATTTTCCACTGGTTAAAATGGCAAACTTTATCAAAATCCAGGGGAAGTTCTGTTATAAATGCAATCAATGAAATATACAATATTTAATACTTTAACAGTATGTTATGTATGTTTCATTAACTGCACCTTCATTTATTTATTTCATTTTACTTACAGTACCCGAGGCAGGCCAAGCCTTTTAGCTCAGGGAATTGTTAGTAAATTTAATTTCTCACTGTAGAATTATGTCTCCCACCACACAGTGGTGTGGGAGACATATTGATTTACTCCAGTCAGTCTGTGTGTGTGTGTGTGTTTAAAATCTTGTCTGCACTCTGAGTCAAACATTTCTCATCTGATCTTCACCAAACTTGAACAAAATTGTTTGACCATAAAACCTCGGCCAAGTTGGATAACTAGCCAAATCTGCCAAGGCACTTCGAAATTATGGCCCTTGAATTACTGAAAATTGGCCTTTTGACTCTTGTCCTCGCTCTAAGTGGAACATTTCTCATTCAGTCTTCACCAAACTTGAACAAAATGTGTTTGACCATAAGTCCTTGGCCAGGTTTGATAAATAGCCAGAATCGGCCGAGGCACTTAGGAATTATGGCCCTTGAATTACTGAAAATTGGCCTTTTTCACTCTTGTCTGCCATCTAATTCGAACAGTTCTCATCTGATCTTTACCAAACTTGAACCATATGCTTTTGACCACAACTCCTTAGCCAAGTTCATTAATTAGACAAATCGCCCAAGGCACTCTAGAATTATGGCCTTTGAATTACCCAAAATCTGCCTTTTTACCCTTCAAATGTACGTTTGTAGTGAGTAAACAGTATATAAAGACTGACTTTAGATGATTAGGCAGTTGTGGGAGACATGTGCTTTTCTCAAAAGCAGCTGTAGTTGTTGATTGTTTAAAAAGTGATATATCCCAAATAGTGATTTTATTTTTATTTGGCACTCAGATTCGAAGAAATATGTCACATCCTGAACGACAATGATTTTACAAGACAAAATCTTAAGATAAATATTACAATTCTGACACTATATCAGTGATCACTATTTACATCTTCAGCATGCTACAATGATATTTGGTGCTATGAATTTACAAAATTTTAATATCAACAATAATTTTATGTCGCTATCGGTCTTATGTCTTTGATACAGGGGTGTAAAATTCTTTTTCACACCACTCGCCCTGCAGGACTAGTAGCTAGTAAAATCTACTCGCCCTTAGTGGACAGTCACTCGCCCTAATAATTAACATTTTTAAAACTCACGTAGTAAGGAATGAGTATTATGTACAACAAGCAAATTTCAAACATAACACATAGCTCGTACACTACGTTTCCTTTTTGATTATTCATTTCTGTTGCTCTTAAATTTCTTTTTCACACCAGACATTTTTCTTTCACTAATTTTGTGATCTCCACCATCAAGTTGCTCTCCATAATAACTGCATCGATAGTAAAAATAATCACAGTCTAACCCCTACCGTAGTTTCCCAAAGTGTCAGGAAAGTATTAAACATCAGTTATTTTCCTTTTCTCAAGACATATTTCCCGAAAAATAATTATTTTAAAAAGTGTCCTAAAAATATGGACACAATATTCATCATCCACCTACCCGTCTTGAAAGCGAAAAAAAAGAGTTGACGATCATCGGTAATTATTCTGTTGATAAACTAAGTAAATGGCCTGTTTTCATCATCAATTAACATCCACTCAAAGAGCTAAAAGTGTGTCGGCATCATGACATCTGAAGTGGAGATCAAAGCGGTATTGTTGCACGAGATTGTCATGGCATTACGTCATATTACAGTTTTTCGCGCCATGTGACCTATTTGCCCTCAAGGAATTTACATTATCGTTTGAGAAGAATATTTTATAAAAAAAAGTACATGTACAAAGATTCATTTAAAACTTATTAAAAACTGTAACAACATTATTTTGTTTTATTTTAAAACCACATTTCTATTTACGTCCACGAGGTCACGTAACCTATTCCGCCGCACTAACAGAAACCTTTTCGCCAAAAAAATCGCCAAAAAAATCGTTTTACTCAATGTATTTAAATTACTGCCGCTTTTTCATTATTTAAGATTTTTTAATTCTGTTTTTTGTTCTTTCTGGTCAAAAGTCCGAATTTTATGCCCATAGTATGTATCACTTATTTTCTCTTAGAAAGAAATCAGTAATTAAGATCTCGCTGTTTGAAATTTAACAAATGATTATATGAAAATTCGACCGTTTTCATACAAATTTGCTTACATTTCCGTCGATATTTTATTGAAATCTTAGTATAATTCAAATTGTATTACTTCTCAAGCGATGTTAAAAAATGAATGCACTATGCGCGTTTTTTTGTGTACTGGTCGATAAACAAAAGTAACGGAAATGTAAATTTGATATTACGCAGGTCGCACATGCTCTCGGAATGGAAAATTACCGGCATGATTGACGTTTTGATATCTTTACGATTCGCAGGTAAATTCCAGTCAATCAAAGTAGCAACTGAACTATCTCAAAGTTTGTTGACGTTTTTCAAGATGTAATTTCTGAATTTCATTAAAGCTACGACGTAAAAACCACTCGCCCGATCGGTCGAGTATACAGCGAGATCCACTCGTCCTATCCAGACTTTAACTCGCCAATGCGAGCGGGCGAGTGGAATTTTACACCCCTGTGATAGGAAAAATTTAGTTGTGATTGAATAGTTTATAAACTTGTCAGAAGTTGAACATGGTTGAGGACAAATAAATATAAAACATTTGAACATGTGAGCCGTGCCATGGGAAAACCAACATAGTGGCTTTGCGACCAGCATGGATCCAGACCAGCCTGCGCATCCGCGCAGTCTGGTCAGGATCCATGCTGTTCGCTAACAGTTTCTCTAATAGCAATAGGCTTTGAAAGCGAACAGCATGGATCCTGACCAGACTGCGCGGATGCGCAGGCTGGTCTGGATCCATGCTGGTCGCAAAGCCACTATGTTGGTTTTCTCATGGCACGGCACATGTTGTTTTGAGGTTGGTAATTAATCTGTTCCTCTACAGATGTAAAACATGAAAATATTTTCTTTTGGGGCTGGCTGTTAAGCTATTCTGCTAAAGATATCATGAAATATTGAAACATTCTGTTTAGGGACTGGCTATTCATCCTTTCCTCTATAGACATAAAACATTAAAAGGTTTTTTTGGGGCTGATTGTTCATTTCTGTCAAGATACAAGATACAAGAAGCTTTTTTTTATGTAGGATAAGGTATAACAATACAACACTAGCTATAAAGCTATTTGCCCACAAAAACAAGTTCTGTAACAAAACTAACACCTGTAAAAAGATACGGTTCTCTAATAATTAAAATTTTGCATACATATTAAATCTGATATCACAATCTGTTCACTTTAGAGTTAAAATATAAGTACTAGTGCATATTTATAATTACAATAAAACATGCCTAAATTACAGTATAACTGCTAAGAAATTACAGGCAAGCAACAAAACACACGAGGCACATTAAAATATAAAATATCAACACAATGGTCAATCAAAAAAGCCATTATAGGTTCTAAAACAAGCGGTAAAATTTCATGCAAGATAAGAGTTTTGCCAGCAGAGCAAAACTACAGCAAAGAAAAAGCAAACAATAGAAGAAAAGGAAAAAAACATGAACTAGAACAAAACTAAGTCAAAATGCACATTTAAATTCATGTAACAAATTGTTTGAGGGTTGGTTGTTCATCCATTCCTCTGTAGATAAATGAGCCCTGCCATGAGAAAACCAACATAGTGGCTTTGCGACCAGCATGGATCCAGACCAGCCTGCGCAGCCACGCAGTCTGGTCAGGATCCATGCTGTTCGCTAACAGTTTCTATAATTACAGTAGGCTTTGAAAGCGAACAGCATGGATCCTGACCAGACTGCGCGGATGCGCAGGCTGGTCTGGATCCATGCTGGTCGCAAAGCCACTATGTTGGTTTTCTCATGGCACGGCTCATATTTTGTTATGGGGCTGGTCACAAAATTGTGTCTGCCTTTGATAAATTGTTTATATACATGACACAAATGTTCTAACTGTCACATGGTGTTCACAGAAAAATTGTGAGCCAGGTTAATTCAAGGTCATGATCATGTAAGTGTTCAACATCATTTAAATCCTGATGAAGACTATTGAATAGTCGAAACGATGGTATTATATTAAAAGTATTGAAACCTGACATGTCTTGTCTTTGTGTTCCAGTAAGTATCATATTCTTTTAATATTGTTTAAACCTGTAAAAGATTATTTGATTACAAGGCACAGCCATTGACAACTTTGAAACAAGTTAAAGACATGCAGGGTCAGGGTTATATCTTAGGTGGTTAAAGATATATTATAGTTACATTCTACCAATTCAATTTCTTCTTTATTTCATATTTACAATAAAATATTCAGACCTCATTTTCAGCATTTTAGAGCATTTCAATGATATGAAAACCATATATGGTCATTTAGCATGACATGTCTTCTTATCAAAAACAGAAAAATATTGACATGTTATGTTGTATATAAGAAAAATAATCTGTTCTGAGTAACATCACCCTCTAAAAATGCCCTCATGAAAACAGCCGTTTAGCAATTACGCGTAGGTAGACATTTTTCGCAAAGAACAAAACTTATTCCAAGAAATTCACAGTGAAAATGATCTAGATCTTTTCTCAATACAATAAGCAATTAAACTAAGCCAAAAATATAACTGTCATCTCCTCATGTCATTCATTATACCAGATTTCCTCCATAGCATGGAACTACATTTTGGACTACTTCACATGTAGCACTGAGTAGTCACTTCTGGTTTGGTGTAATCCGTCCTTAAAGGTTAATATAGATTGTTCCTTGAGTCTTTCATTGCAGTAAGTGCACATAGATTTGTGGGAGACATTATTATATAAAAACAAACATGATGATTTGAATATTAAATTTATATTGATAACAGATATCATCATTTATTTATAGTGTCTGTAGAACAGATTCTGTTAAGAAATCTGGAAAGTCACTGTATGACACATAATTGTGTCTGTCTGGTATTAATCCCAAACTAAAATAATTACAGTTAACAGACATATATCTGTCTTCCTCTGCATGACACGTTCAGTGTTTTAGGATATTGCAAGCTTGAATACTTTGCATGATAACATTAATTGTTCTTGTTTTGTGTGGAACTGTAACAGATGTCCTGACTACAGGTAACATTTATTACCTCCCTTTATAATGGTATGGTATGTGAAGCTTCATGGGCTAAACACTTCCTTCACTTTGTGCCTGACAGAGTTTTTCAAATTTTAATTGACACCTCTTTTCTTACATCATTCAAATACGTGTACTGCATTTGATCTGTGAGGAAGTCGGTTGAATATTTACTTAGTTATTTATTCTGGACAAAACAGCTAACATGCCATTTGTTATTTTGCCAGTATCTTAAAAAATACTGAAAGTACTTTCTTGAAATTTAGCTTAGAAATATATGTTACTGATAACATTTCAAAATTTCAACAAAATCAAACAGTGACATAATATAATTTGAACATTTCACAACTTAACACCATTTCTCAAAAGTAAAAAAAAAAGATACTCTAAAATGCCTAGAATTTACAAACTAGTGATAAATGATATGGCATTTCCCGTATTGGAAAAGTGTGGGGATGCTGGTGGACATAATGCCTAGTCTTGCTGGCTCAGTACATTTTGTTTATTAGCTCGCTCACCTGTCACAAAGTGACAAGGTGAACTTTTGTGATCGCGCAGCGTCCGTAGTCCGTGCGTTAACTTTTGCTTGTGACCACACTAGAGGTCACATTTTTCTTGGGATCTTTATGAAAGTTGGTCAGAATGTTCATCTTGATGATATCTAGATCTAATTCGAAACTGAGTCACATGCGGTCAAAAACTAGGTCAGTAGGTCTAAAAATAGAAAATCCTTGTGACCTCCCTAGAGGCCATATTTTTCAATGGATCTTCTTTAAAATTGGTCAGAATGTTCATCTTGATGATATCTAGGTCAAGTTCGAAACTGGGTCATGTGCGATCCAAAACTAGGTCAGTAGGTCTAAATATAGAAAACATTGTGACCTCTCTAGAGGCCATACTTTTTAATGGATCTGTATGAAAATTGGTCAGAATGTTCACCTTGATGATATCTAGTTCAAGTTCGAAACTGGGTCACGTGCCATCAAAAACTAGGTCATTAGGTCAAATAACAAAAAAACCTTGTGACCTCTCTAGAGGCGATATTTATCATGGGATCTGTATGAAAATTGGTCTGAATATACATCTTGATGATATCTAAGTCAAGTTTGAAACTGGGTCAACTACAGTCATAAAGTAGGTCAGTAGGTCTAAAAATAGAAAAAACCTTGTGACCTCCCTAGAATCCATATTTTTCAATGGATGTTCATGAAAATTGGTCAGAATGTTCACCTTGATGATATCTAGGTCAGGTTCAAAACTGGGTCACGTGCGGTTCAAAACTAAGTCAGTAGGTCTAAAAGTAGAAAAACCTTGTGACCTCTCTAGAGTCCATACTTCTTAATGGATCTTCATGAAAATTAATCAGAATGTTCACTTTGATGATATCTAGTTCAAGTTAAAAACTGGGTCACGTGCCTTGAAAAACTAGGTTAGTAGGTGAAATAATAGAAAAACCTTGTTGCCTCTCTAGAGGCGATATTTTTCATGGGATCTGTATGAAAGTTGGTCTGAATATTCATCTTGATGATATCTAGGTCAAGTTTGAAACTGGGTCAACTGCGGTCAAAAACTAGGTCAGTATGTCTACGTCGTCCGTGTGTCCGTGCGTAAACTTTTGCTTGTGACCACTCTAGTTTAAGATCCAGCCATGAAATTTGGATGATATGTACAGTTTTGCACACCAATCTTTAAACTGTCTTTCAGTGACCATAAATGTGACCTACTGATCTACTTTCTAGTATTTTACATCAGTTTGCCATTTGAAACATGTGGTTCAGTATATTCAGGTGAGCGATTCAGGGTCATCATGACTCTCTTGTTAAAAGAGTGTGAGACTGTGGGGAAATAATTCCTAGCCTTGCTGGCTCAGTACATTTTTATGCCCCCGGCATCTACTGATGCGGGAGGTATATAGTGGTTGTCCTGTCCGTTCGTTCGTTTGTTTGTCCGTCCGTACGAGGTTAACCAAATGGGACAGTTTCGTCTAGCATCAATACCCTATACTAGAATGACTTGATACTAATGCAGATGTAACCTGTGACTATTCCTCATCTTCAAACATCACCTGACCTCAGTTTGACCTTGACCTCGTTTTGGACTTAGGTTGCTTTGTATCGACAAAGATGCCACCGGGGGCATCAAGTGTTTATTGAACGCAGCTTCTTGTCTTTCTTTTAAAATTTTGGGAATGTAGGTGGGAATAGAAATAAAGGATATGTATTTTAACAATGAAATAATGTACAAAGTAGTATGTGAAAAGCTGTGGCAGCTGTTCTGTTTTAAACATCTATATTACACTATATACCATACTTCTTCAGTTATTTCAAGTGTATGTTTGAATGTATATCTGCAGTGGTACAAGCCACAATAGGTTGTATGTGTTTATATTTATGAGCATATCTTGCAAGATACTTGTTACTTTCACCTGTTCAAGTGTACATTATGGATCTCTGCTGATTATGTTTAGCTTCATCTGCTGGTTCTCTTTTGTTATATCTTCTAATTCTATACTAGTATTCTTTTAAAAAAACATAAATAAATTTGTGACATTAATCCCTGATGAGTGAAAGAGCAAAAATTCTTTAAAATAGTTACAATAATACATTTAATGCCATCAGAATGCCACTAAAATGGCAGTTAAAGACATTCAGCTTCGGTTAAGTTGTAATTTCTCAAAACAGAAAGGTTACAAAATTAATGCATAAATGCTAAAGTTTTACCATTATGACAGAAAAAAAGAAGAAAATATTGAAGTATTTCATGATCACACCATACATAGTGAGTCTGTCTGCCTGTCTTCTCCATAGAGTATCCATCAGAATGCGTTTCATCGAAATGTGTGTGTCCATTCAAATATGTATTTGTCTGAATGTTTACCCATCCAAATATGTGTTAATTTGGAAGGAACTATTTGTTACAGGCTTATCTGTGCACTTTAGTACATTTGAGCCATGCCATGGGAAAACCAACATAGCGGGTTTGCGACCAGCAAGGATCCAGACCAGCCTGCGCATCCGCGCAGTCTGGTCAGGATCCATGCTGTTCGCTAACGGTTTCTCTAATTGTAATAGGCTTTGAAAGCGAACAGCATGGATCCTGACCAGACTGCGCGGATGCGCAGGCTGGTCTGGATCCATGCTGGTCGCAAAGCCACTATGTTGGTTTTCTCATGGCACAGCTCATTTTACTGCAAAGCCAGACACATCTGTAGACTTGAATACATTTTAGCACAATGTCAGGTTTTAATAACTCTTCTAAGTTTAAATATAGTTGAATACATGTGACAGTGTCAACATTAACAAAAAGTTGTCAGGTTATTAATGAACTAAGATTTGTAAAATGCTAAAAATTAGCAAGATGTTTAGAGGAGATAGTGTGTGTCTATGAGAACAAAATAAGAACCAGTGCATGTATTTTCCACCTCAGTTGTAGTTCTCAGAGTATTCAGGTGTCACATTCATTATATCGTTGTTTTTTTCATTTGCATGACCACAATTTTATTTCAACTTTACTAGAGCTTCAAGTTGGTTTGGTCATATGAAAAAGAATGTATTGTATTTATTGTGTATTGGTATATTAACTGATATATTTCTGATCAATATGGAACTTAATCACACATTTGTTACAGTAGTTTTTGTGAGACATAACCAGTTTGAAGTGTTACAGAATGAACCACAGGAGAACATGTTGATTTTCTTTGAAATATTTGTATATTTTTTGCTGCGTGATTATACATTACATTGAAGTTGAAAATATGTGATAAAAAGGACTCTAAAATGTACTGACAGTATGACAGGTCCTTTCATTTTTCAACTACCATGTGTATATAATGTCATGTATTTTGTTTACTTTCAGATTCTCAGCCATTCCAGGAGTTTGAGCAAGGGGCCACGGGACAAGATCTAGGGACTGGAGCGGGGCTGAATGCACTACGACTGGATGATGACAATGAATTTCCTCCCATGACCCATAAGGTTGATTGACAGCAGTACTCCTGTCGTCTAGTCAGCAGAATGTTTATGATGTGTATTACAGTTAGCACCAGCAGTACTTCGTGTTTAAGGGATGTTTAGGGATTCTCCAGCATACACACACTATGGCAAATGGCATTTACATACTTTGAGTACAGATGTACTGAAGATGTTTTAATGATATATAGAAACACAAGGCTATATTGTATCTTTAATATCAAAGGATAGTCCCTTTTTGCTTAATCTGTGTGGATATTTATGATCATTTTTTTCTGGTTTCTTTCTGAATGGGGATGAGATTTCTCTATGGTTTATGGGTTGCTAGTCATTGATTACATCTTGCACATTAAAACCTTTAACAAATTACTTTAACCAAACTTTAAAACTGCCTTAAATGTGTCATTTTTTATTCATTGTACTCGTATTAATTTAAGCATAGCATGTATTCATGAAGTCATATATATGCCAGTAATTTGTATGTTTTATAATTACATGTAGTTGGTGAAAGCTCTATAATTCCTTGATGTAGAGGAAAAAATTAGAGCAGGTTTTCTTACATTATAAATTGTCTAAGAAGTAGGAGAAATGGTCTGGAATTGGCTCAAAGGAAAGAAATTAGGAGGTTTGACCCATTCTCAGTATGTTAGATCTACATATGACTTTGCAAATGTGTGGCTCTGAGGCTGTGTTTGTGGTGTTCTGTGCTTCTGAGAAATCTACCCTTACCTATTATCTTTTGGGAGATTCAAGTGGGGGTGGGGGGTCATTTTTGTTGGGAGCAAGTGTTGCTTTTTAATAAGATTAACAAAATTAATGTTGCTTTGTTTTTGCAAAGTCAAACATGTTTCATTCTATTTGAAAAATTGTAGTAGGTACATGTATTTGTTCTTGTTTGAAATGTTCAAGTTTCTCTTTTTGCTTGATACTTTGAACACTTACTGTAAAAGCTTTGTGTGTTTTACACGTTATGTAATTATTACAGATTATTTGTGGAATTTTTATCCAGTTGAATATTTGTTCATTTTGTCCAAAACACATGAGTTAATTATGAGCCCTGTCTAATATATAACAAGCAATATTGTAACATATATTTATACTATCTATATGTGTGATATAGTGTAAGAATGTAACATACTCATATATCAATGGTGCTTGTGTTTGCAAATCTTCATCAGCCTGATGTTGCTTCCATGGTGACATTCTCATGTACACACTCATTTAATGCTGCATCGTGGGACTGGTTTTGTTGATTTCCTGTGGTTTCAAGGGCTGAGCATCTCATGTCATCAGAACTGTTAAAACTCATAGTCGTCATTGTCTTTGAAATATCTAAAAACATAGGTCAGGATGATAGATGTTCTTGTGTGAGAAGTACTAGTGTAATTAGCCTTCAGTCTAACACATGTTTAAATAGAAAATTTATAGAACTAATTAATTTTTATTTTGTGTTTTGTTTACTTTTGCTGAAAGATAGGTGATAATTTCTTGGTTTATTACCTCAAGGGCCCTGAAATCTTAGAATGGTCTTCCATCATGTTTATTACCTTGGGACCTTGAAATCTTGAGATTGGTTTCCAACTCTTGAGATTCAGGTTTATTACCTTGACCCCTGAAATCTGAGACTGGTTCCAAGCTTCAAGTTTATTACCTTGGGGCCCTTAAATCTGAGACTGGTGTCCAAGCTTCAAGTTTAAATTATACCTTGGGGCCCTTAAATCTGAGACTGGTTTCCAAACTTCAGGTTTATTACCTTGGGGCCTGGAAATCTGAGACTGGTCTCCAAACTCTTGAGTCTTTAGCTCACCTGTCATGTAGTGACAGGGTGAGCTTTTATGATCGCCCGTCGTCCGTCCCTCTGTTCACAATTTCCTTGTGAACACGATAGAGACCACATTTTGTATTTGATTTTAATCAAACTTGCACACAACTTGTATGGGCATAATATCTTGGTTTCCTTCGAAAACTGGCCAGATCCCATCATGGGTTCCAGAGTTATGACCCCTTTAAGGGCCAAAATTTGCCATTTTTGGCTTGTTTACATGATAAGACCACATATTGCAATCAACTTTAATAAAACTTGCACACAACTTGTATTGGCATCATATCTTGGTTGCTTTTGAAAACTGGCCAGACCCCATCATGGGTTCCAGAGTTATGGCCCCTTAAAAGGCCAAAATTTGCTATTTTTGGCTTGTGAACACGATAGAGATAACATTTTGCAATCAACTTTAATCAAACTTGCACACAACTTGTATTGACATAATATCTCGGTTCCTTTTGAATACTGGCCAGATCCCATCATGGGTTTCAGAGTTATGGCCCCTTAAAGGGCCAAAATTTGCTATTTTTGGCTTGTGAACACGATAGAGACATTTTGCAATCAACTTTAATCAAACTTGCACACAACTTGTGTTGACATAATATTTCGGTTCCTTTCGAAAACTGGCCAGATCCGATCATGGGTTCCAGAGTTATGGCCCCTTAAAGGTCCAAAATTTGCTATTTTAGTTTTTGCAGCCATATAGAGACTTCATTTATGGTTTGATTTGATACAGACTTGCAAAATATCTTCAACAACAATAAATCTTGGATTCCATGATGAATCTGTCAGAACCAATCATAGGTTCTGGAGTTATTTTATATCTGATTACCTCCCCTGATTTTAATCAAAATGGATTTATATCAGTAAGTACTTATAGGACTCATTTGAAATTTCATTATTGTCATTAGTTGGACTGAGACAATCAGGGTAGATAACTATGGACTGATTTTATATCAAATTACCTCCCTTTATTTCAAAGATACTGATTTGAAATGTCATTTATGCCATCAGATGGACTTGGACAACCAGGGTAGATAACCTTTGACTGAATTTATGACAAATTACCTCCCTTTATTTTATGTAAATGAATATACCTCAGCAGCATCTAATGAGATTGGTTTTAAATGTTGTTTAAGTCTGCCAGGATAAGGTCTGTCTGACACTAGTCATGCTAGTACAAAAATGCAGCATTTGAGCCTAGGACCCTCAAACTTGGTTTGGAGATTGACCCTGACTAGTATGTGACCCGTAGGTCAAAAGAGACTGTTACAAGAAAATATTTATCCTGATGATATTAAATGTGTATGCCTATGTGATCTTTGTCAAAACTTGATCTTATCATTAAGAGCAATGGTACTCAGGTGAGCGATATAGGGCCATCATGGCCCTCTTGTTTTTTTTGCCCTGGGTTTCTGAGATAATACAAAAAAATATAACATATACATTGCTGTGCAGCAGTTCAAAACCTATGAGAAACTTCGTAAAACCAGTTGTTTGTATGATTGATATATTTAGATGATGTGTATGTTTGAAAATCTCTTGTTTATTGATACCTGCATTTTTATTATGTCAGTATATTACTAGCTGTTAGATTTTCTATGAAGATGTTTTTAATTCTGCATAAAAAAATCTGTGAAAAAAAAGTTGTGAAATTAAGACATGGTTAACACCAGATAACACTTGGTATGATATCTATGTATATCTCTCTGTCAGTACATAAATAAATAATTTCTATGTCATTTTTTCATGATTTAAACATTTTATTGTTTTATTGTGCTATTCAGATGTTGTTAATGCAGATCTTATTTGATACAAGTAAAAATATGAAAATGGTGCATCTGTGGCTGTATCTTTTATAACTGACTTCATTGTCTGGGTCTCTGGTTACCTCATCTGAACCTCTGGTTCAGAGTGAGCTGTTTTGATTGGACTGTGTCCATCTTCATTCATCAGTCTTTTTAGCCTGTCATCACCAATCAGACTGGTTCAACAATTTTTGAGTGAGTTATGGCCCTTTGTTTATTTTTATAATTTACATAGATTTATATAGGGAAAAACTTTGAAAATCTTCTTGTCCAACCGCCACAGTAGCCTAGTGGTAGAGCATCCACTTCGAGTGGAGGAGGTTGTGGGTTCGATCCCCGGCCGCATCATACCAAAGACGTTAAAAATGGTACTAGTAGCTTCCTCGCTGGGCGCTGAGCATTAAGAGGATAGTGCTAGGACTGGTCAGCCCTGTGTCAGTATAATGTGACTGGGTGGGGTATCATGCCACGTGTCTACGGCATGATATTCCAGTGAGGCAGCACTATAAAGTTGGGCATTGTGCTCACTGCTACAAGTAGACACCATCGTTTATATTACTTGAAAAATTGTTGAAAAAGACATTAAACCCGAACACAAACACACATACTTTCAAATTTCTCAAGTTATAGCCTTCAAATTTGGACCACTTGCATAGGTTTGTTTACTGAAATAAACTTTGACCTTGACATTGACCTGGTGACCTACTTTCACATTTTTGAAGGTACAGGCTTCAAATTCGGACCACATGCATAGTTTTGTGTTCCGAAATGAAATTTGACCTTGATTTTGACCTAGTGGCCTACTATCACATTTCTAAAGCTACAGCCTTCAGATATGGACCACATGCATAGTTTTTGTGTACCGAAATGAACTTTTACCTTGAGATTGACCCAGTGACCTACTTTCACATTTCTGTAGCTACATCCTTCAAATTTGTACCACATGCATAGGTTTGTGGACTGAAATAAACTTTGACCCTGACATTGACCTAGTGATCTACTTTCACATTTATGAAGATACAGGCTTCAAATTTGGACCATATGCATAGTTTTGTGTTCCGAAATGAAATTTGACCTTGATTTTGACGTAGGGACCTTCTTTCACATTTCTCAAGCTACAACCTTCAAATTTGGACCACATGCATAGTTTTGTGTACCAAAGTGAACTTTGACCTTGATTTTGACCTTGAGGTAGTCTTGAAATTTGGAACATCCAAAAATGGCTCAATGGTGGGCGCCAAGATCACTCTGTGATCTCTTGTTACTTCAATCAACTCCTTTTCATGAATTGTCTTTAGCATCATTGCATGGACCTTTCAGTTTTGTTCAAATGGTTCTGCTTTGCCCCTCTTAGGGACTACACAACTATAAATAGAAAAAACATTTAAACAAAAACTTCTCACGAAAGACTTGATACATTTTTAGCTGCGTGACCTTTCTTGGTTAAAGTTTTTCGGCAACCTTTGTTTTTCTGTCATAACTTTGTTACTTTTGCTTATATCTTACTGTCACTTCACATAAACATTGTTCAGCATACAACAAAGTATGTACAGGGGCTAGGCCCATTATACATAAGGTCAAGGTCTTTAAGGTGTTATACTTAGGTTATTTTTAAGGTTAAAGTTTTTCGGCAACCTTTGTTTTTCTGTCATATCTTTATTACTGTTGCTTATATCTAACTGTAACTTCACATAAATATTGTCCAGAATACAAACAAAGTATGTGCAGGGGCTGGGCCCATTATACCCAAGGTCAAGGTCACAAAGGTGTTATACTTTGGTTATTTTTAAAGTTAAAGTTTTTCCGCAACCTTTGTTTTTCTGTCATATCTTTGTTACTATTGCTTGTATCTTACTGTGTAAGTTCACATAAACATTGTCTATCATACAGACAAAGTATGTGCAGGGGCTGGGCCGTAATACCCAAGGTCAAGGTCACAAAGGTGTTATACTTGAGGTTATTTTTAGCCCACCATTATCAGATGGTGTGCTATTCAGATCACTCTGCATCCGTTGTCGGTCTGTCCGTCTGTTAACAATTTCTCGTTATCGCATCTCCTCAGAAACTACTGGGGGGATTTTGACCAAACTTTGTCAGAATGATGTATTGGTACCCTAGTTGTGTCACCCTGAAAATCAGACTGGTTCAACAATTTTTAAGTGAGTTATGGCCCTTTGTTTACTTTATAATTTACATAGATTTATATAGGGAAAAATTTTGAAACACTTCTTGTCCAAAACCACAGGGCCTAGGCCTTTGATATTTTGTATATGACATCATCTAGTGGTCCTCTATTAAGATTGTTCAAATTATTTCCCTAGGGTCAAATATGACCCCATCCTGGGGGTCACATGGTTTACATAGACTTATATAGGGAAAAACTTTGAAAATCTTCTTGTGCAAACCACAAAGCCTAGAGCTTTGATATTTGTAATGTAGCATCATCTAGTGGTTCTCTACCAAGTTTGTTCAAATTATCCCCCTAGGGTCAAATATGGCCCCTCCCCGGGGGTCACATGGTTCATATAGACTTATATAGGGAAAAACTTTTAAAATCTTCTTGTCAATAACCTACAACATTCAAATTTGGACCACATGTATAGTTTTGAGTGGCAAGATGAACCTTGACATGAGTTGACCTTGATCTTGACCTAGTGACCTACTTTCACATTTCTGTAGCTTCAGCCTTCAAATTTGGACCACATTCGTAGGTTTGTGTACCGAAACAAACCCTGACTGACCTAGTGACCTACTTTCACATTTTTGAAGGTACAGGCTTCAAATTTGGACCACATGCATAGTTTTGTGTTCCGAAATGAAATTTGACCTTGATTTTGACCTAGTGACCCACTTTTACATTTCTCAAACTACAGCCTTCAAATTTTGACCATATGCATAGTTTTGTGTACTGAAATGAACTTTGACCTTGAGATTGACCTAGTGACCTACTTTCACATTTCTGAAGGTACATGATTCAAATTTGGACCACTTGGATAGTTTTGTGTTCTGAATTGAAATTTGACCTTGATTTTTACCTAGTACCTACTTTCACATTTCTCAAGCTACAGCCGTCAAATTTGAAGCACATGCATAGTCTTGTGTACCAAAATGAACTTTGACTTTGAAATTGATCTAGTGACCTACTTTCACATTTCTCACGCTACAGCTTTCAAATTTGGACCACATGCATGAACCACTTGCACAGTTTTGTGTACTGAAATGAACTTTGCCCTTGATTTTGACATTGAGCTAGGCTTGAAATTTGGAACATTCAAAAATGGTTCAATGGTGGGCACCAAGATCACTCTGTGATCTCTTGTTATTATTTGTTATTATGCCCCCCTTCGAAGAAGGAGGGGTATATTGTTTTGCAGATGTCGGTCAGTCGGAATATAGAACAATCCGTTTCCGGATGATAACTCAAGAACGCTTAGGCCTAGGATCATGTAAATTGATAGGGAGGTTGGTCATCACCAGCAGATGACCCCTATTAATGTTGAGGTCTGTATGTCAAAGGTCAAGGTCACAGTGACCCTGAACAGTTAAACGGTTTCCGGATGATAACTCAATAACATCAGGGCTTAGGATCATGAAAGTTGATAGGGAGGTTGGTCTTGACCAGCAGATGACCCCTATTGATTTTGAGGTCAGTATGTTAAAGGTCAGGGTCACAGTGACCCTGAACAGTAAAAGGTTTCAGGATGATAACTCAAGAACGCTTAGGCCTAGGGTCATGAAAGTCGAAAGGGAGGTTGGTCATGACCAGCAGATGACCCTTTTTGATTTTGAGATCAGTATGTCAAAGGTCAAGGACACAGTGACCAGGAACAGGAAAATGGTTTTCAGGCAATAACTCAAGAACGCTTGGGCCTAGTATCAGGAAAATTGATAGTGAGGTTGGTCATGACCAGCAGATGACCCCTATTGATTTTGAGGACATTAGGTCAAAGGTCAAGGTCACATTGGCCAGGAACAGTTAAACGGTTTCTTATCTTTTTGTCCAAAACCACAGGGCCTAGGGCTTTGGTATTTGGTATGTAGCAAAATCTAGTGGTCCTCTACCAAGACTGTTCAGGTTATTTCCCTGGGGTCAAATATGGCACCATCCCGGGGGTCACATGGTTTATATAGAATTATATAGGAAAAAACTTTGAAAAATCTCTTGTCCAAAATCACATGGCCTAGGGCTTTGATATTTTGTATATGACATCATCTAGTGGTTCTCTACTAAGATTATTCAAATTATTCCCCTAGGGTCAAATATGGCCCCGCCCTGGGGGTCACATGGTTTATATAGACTTATATAGGGAAATACTTTGAAAATCTTCTTGACCAAACCACAAAGACTAGGGCTTTGATATTTGTAATGTAGCATCACCTAGTGGTTCTCTACCAAGTTTGTTTAAATTATCCCTCTAGGGTCAAATATGGCCCCGCCCTGGGGGTCACATGGTTCATAAAGACTTATATAGGGAAAAACTTAGAATCTTCATGTCCATAACCTACATCATTCAAATTTTGACCACATGTATAGTTTTGAGTGGCAAGATGAAGCTTGACATGAGTTGACCTTGATCTTGACCTAGTGACCTACTTTCACATTTCCGTAGCTACAGCCTTCAAATTTGGACCACATGCATAGGTTTGTGTACCAAAACAAACTTTGACCTTGTTATTGACCTAGTGACCTACTTTCACTTTTTTTGAAGCTACATACTTCAAATTTGGACCACTTGCTTAGTTTTGTGTTCCAAAATAAAATATGACCTTGATTTTGACCTAGTGACCTTTTTTCACATTTCTCAAGCTCTTGATTTTGACCTAGTGACCTACTTTCACATTTCTCAAGCTACAGCCTTCAAATTTGAACCACATGCATAGTTTCGTGTACCGAAATGAACTTTGATCTTGAGATTGACCTAGTGACCTACTTTCACATTTCTGAAGGTACAGGCTTCAAATTTGGACCACATGCATAGTTTTGTGTACCAAAATGAACTTTGATCTTGAGATTGACCTAGTGACCTACTTTCACATTTCTGAAGCTACAGCTTCAAATTTTGACCGCATGCATATTTTTGTGTTCTGAATTGAATTTTGACCTTGATTTTTACCTATTACCTACTTTCACTTTTCTCAAGCTACAGCCTCCAAATTTGAAGCACATGCATAGTTCTGTCTACCGAAATAAACTTGGACCTTGAAATTGATCTAGTGACCTACTTTCACCTTTCTCAAGCCACAGCTTTCAAATTTGGACCACATGCACAGTGTTTTGTCCGATATGAAATTTGACCTTGATTTTGACCTTGAGCTAGTCTTGAAATTTGGAACATTCAAAAATGGCTCAGTGGTGGGCGCCAAGATCACTCTGTGATCTCTTAATAGGTTAAAGGTCAAGGTCAGATTGAACCAGAACGGTAAACATTTGTTTACAGTGAGCATATAATTTCTGTTCCTTGTGCAATTACTGATTGCATCAAGGGGACATTTCGTGTTCGACGAGCTCTTGTTTTTCTGTCATATCTTTGTTACTATTGCTTATATCTTACTGTAAGTTCACATAAACATTTTCCAGTATACAAACAAAATATGTGCAGGGGCTGGGCCAATTATACCCAAGGTCAAGGTCGCAAAGTTTTTATACTTGGAATTATTTTCATGTTAGATTTTTTGCGAAAGCTTCGTTTATAGACATATCTTTGGTATTTAAAAGATAATGACTTGAAATTAAAAATATTTATTTGTAATCATCAACTACATGTGTGGTTACAATCCCCATAACTCTAATTGTATTTTTTGACAGAATTAAGCCCCTTTCATACTTAAAGCTTTTTGGAAAACTTCGCTCTCTTGTTATAACTTTAGTACAATATAAGATAAAGACTTGAAACTTAAAGTGTATCTTTATCATCATCATCTGCATGTGTGGTAACAATCCCTATAACTCTGATTTGTAATTTTGACCAAATTATGCCCCTTTCATACTTAAATTTTTTCTGGACATCACTTTGGTACTATATAAGATAATGATTTGAAACTCAAAATATATCTTTACCATCATCATCTGCATGTGTGGTAACAATCCCAATAACTCTAATTTGACAGAATTATGCCCCTTGGAGTATCTTCCTTTTAAAGTAGAGGTCTCTTATTGAGACATATGTTCATTTTACTGTCAGAACGCCGAATAGTGGAGCGCGCTGTCTTATGGACAGCTGTTGTCTTAAACATTGTTAATAGCATCCTTGTATGGTCCTCTCTCAGTTTTGGTTCCACTTTTGCCCCTTTTAAAAATAGTTAATCCTTAAAATTACCTTTTCTCTTGAACTTGGCGATGGATCTTCATCAAACCTAGTCTGAAGCTCTGTATGGTCTTCTCTCAGCTTTGTTTAAATGGCCAGCTTTGCCCCTTTCAGGTGAAAAATATAAAATCTTTAAAACCACACCTCATTAACCTCTTCAATTGAAAATTTGCCTGCTCAATGAGAAGAGTATTTTGAAAGGCAAAAGCAATTTGCTGTAATGAGCATATGAGCCGTGCCATGAGAAAACCAACATAGTGGCTTTGCGCATCCGCGCAGTCTGGTCAGGATCCATGCTGTTCGCTTTCAAAGCCTATTGCAATTAGAGAAACTGTTAGCGAACAGCATGGATCCTGACCAGACTGCGCGGATGCGCAGGCTGGTCCGGATCCATGCTGGTTGCAAACCCACTATGTTGGTTTTCTCATGGCACGGCTCATATGTATGTGAATAGGGCCTCCATGACTGGGTGGTTAAGGTTGCTGACTTCAAATCACTTGCCCGTCACTGCTGTGGTTTCGAAACCTCGCTAGGGGTGTAGAATTCTTTAGTGTGAGGAAGTCTGCTTACTAAAGGTCTTTAGTTCCACCCAGGTGCCCGCTCATATCTGAAATAATGTGTGAAGTAGCACCTGAGAATCATGAAAGTAGCCAAATGACCAAAAACTGTATCGGCGTGGCGTTAAACCCTGCAAAAATACGTCTGTGAGCTTTTGTCTACGCAACTCGTGCTGGGGCGATGATGCGTATGTGAGCGTGTATAGAAACCAACGGCAAAGTGATGATGTTTTTGGGCTTTTTTCTAAATACAAATTTAACTCATTGAGACTGACATGTTTATGAGTTTATTAAACATGGATGAGTCGACCGTGTTTCTGAAGACGGAGGGTGTTAAGCAATACGCGGCGAGCCTTCCTGTACGTTGACATTTTTTATTTGCAAATAATACTGAAATAGTGCTGTTCAAGTGCAACTTCAAACTTCTAACCTCGTGCAACTTTGAAAACAGTTACTACAGAGAACTGCTTCTTTGAACCTGACTTTAAAAGTTAAAAAGTTAGTCTATGTTCCTATAAAACTCTTAATGCGCATATCACAGAATGATGTCCTCTACATAAATTGAATAGACTACAAATAGATATTCTGTAAGGTCTTTATTTATATCCGTCTATTTACTAATAATTTTAATACTTAATCCCACATACATCTAACTTTTGTTGTATATTAAATGATGTATTATTATGTATTTAAGGTTGTATATTAAATGATGTATTATTATGTATTTAAGGTCATTAAAATTCTAGCTTGATTCGAATTTCCCCTCGATACCAACGGAGAAACTATTTCGGCTATAATAATTTCAAATCAGAGTTTAAGTCAGACGGCATATTCTTGTGGTAGAGATACGAACTACTGAAGAGCAAGCTTAAGTGATCGGTAAACAAACGTAATTCGTTTTTCAAATATTAAAAGAGCTTCTTGACTTACACCGAACCAGCAGGGATATATCTATTACGTGCAAAATCTAAAATCAATAGAGCTAATTGAACCTTATTAAACCGTTTTGTTTATGTTCAATGAAAAGTGAAGTATTACAAGTGAATATAACCGCCATGAAGACTTTACTTTTATTTTTGTGATAATAGACTTGTGGTACTGTTTTTTATGCAGTGGTCATCAAACTGTATTAAAGTTGCTGTAGAAGAAGTCAGGAATTAGTGTTTTCACAACGTTTCAGTGCGGCGGATTAGGATTGAATAAATTTACATAATCCTGCATGATGGATCGAAGTAAATCCGCCGGCTCGTCAGCCCCGTCTAAAGTGACAAATGAAGGTAAGGCACAGCTTAGTTTTCGATAATCCTTGCTAGATCGTTCGTAAGGATAAACTTGTTTTGTTTGATTGTTGATCTATCGAAATGTAATTAAGTTTCTTTAATCAATGCTCCGTCATACATACAAGATTAGAATGTGTATCTGAATCAGTTTGCAGTATATCTGACTATGACTACCGGAATGCCGCCGACCGCGGCTGCCGGAATGCCGCCAACAGTGCTACCGTTCTGGTTCTGTATAGCTTCCATAACTGTTGTACTAAACTTTTTACTTTTGATACTGCTTTGCTTGTTTATTTCCATTTAACCTGGAAAATATCTTTGCAAACAATGCAAGTGCAAAACTTTCGCAAATATCAATATATCAATATAAAATCTATGCTATAACTTGTTATATTTTACCCCAAGATTTTGTGGTTATTGAATGGAAGGCTGTTCATGCATGCACCTATAATACTGTAATGTCTCAATATCAATTCATGACACTTGATCTTTACATTTTGATCAAATTGATACGTTTTACAACTTTCTTTAACATTAAAGAAAAATACACTTCGGTCAAAAGGCAAAATATTTATACTTGAATGAAAACACGTTATATATGAAATGAAATAAATCGTTCAAGCATAGCTTTTTTTTAATGAATGACATTAGAACTAATGGATTATTGACTTTATTTGACAATATAAGATTTGGGATATGATAAACTTTAATAAAGACAAAAAATACAAGTCATTTGTCTCCTCATCTGGTTCTTGAGAAGTTGTAAGTCACTTGAAAATCCAAACCGTTTTACATCGGTCAGATATGATTGAAAACTGTAATTATAACAGTACTTAATATTCAGCTGAAAAACTACAGCTCAACACAACGCAATAACTTCAAGCAGAACCGACAATTTTACATTGCTTGATGCAAGTTATATATTTTTTTATATTTGTATACAATAATTTATATTACATTTCAAACATACTCGAAGACCAGATGAGAAGGTATTTAAATTTTCTACCTTGATCTCAGGAAACGGCCTAATTACCTGATCCTGTGTTGTCGCTAATTTCAGCTTCTACATTTTTCGAAAGTCCGCCAATTTCTATGCCGAACGACAAAAATACCTTTATTTTCTCTTTCTTATCCCTTTAACAGAACTTCGATCTGCGTGCAAGCTCATCGCACCATATATTGCACATGAATGGCGCGGCGTCTGCGAGGAACTCGGTGTAGCAGATGACGTTCTGGACGAGATCGAGGCCGATCATGAGAAGGTTCCGATGTCTGAGCTGGCGTTCCGTGCACTCTGTAAGTGGCAAGACATGATGGGACGCGCTGCAAGCAAGGAGACGTTACATAGAACTATCAAGCTGTTTGGACTCAGGCGCGCCGATGGTATGTGTAAATCATTTTAGTGTCACGGAGGGACGAACGGACGTGTCAGCTTCAAGACTAATGAAATATTTCCTTTACTTTTTTGAAGAACTAGCTTCTATGTATCTTCTGGGTTGAATGCAGCTGTTGTTTTGAATTATACTCATCTGTATTACCGTAATCTAGACTCGTAGACAGATATACAAAGTACACTATTTAAGCACGGCTCATACCGAGACGGACAGATATACACAGTATAATAAACATTGAGCGGTGCGACTTTGATGATTGCCACAAAATGATCTGCGTACATGCCAATTAAAAGATGTAATTATGATTCATTTCAATTTTAGACCAACTACGGTCATTGTCACAGAAAAGAAATGTACCTTACATGGGTCGTCCAGTTACAGCGGCCGTTACTCAGGACATTCCGGCCAATAAACAAGCGAAACAGAAAGGTATTTGTACTGAAATATACCATGTATGTATATATACTTTTTCTTATATTCATGAACAGTCATGTAGAAAACGGACACGGTTAATAAAGATAGGAGCAGCCAGGTCTGAAATGGCTACGGGACCGAGTTTCATATACCAGTTCAGCTGTCAACTAGCTGCATTGGGAAACATCAACGAAGCTGGCCAAAACATTTCTAAAGATTTTCATGTACAATATTCATTGTTTTTACATGTATATGAGTGCACAAATGTATTTCCAAGCCGTGCCAGAGACCAATTGGTTCGTTGACTGTCTTCTTTCGGGGGATAAAGTTCTCAGCAGCCCGGTCTGGAAAGATTCCGGGTATTTTAAATGCATGTTAGTTTAATTAAGAAGAAACACTAAATACTAAGAAAGTTTAGTTTTTGCACCTGTAACAATCTTGTTGCCTATTAATGCATTTGAAACTGAGCGAACTTTGTTAGTTTCTGCAAGGCAAACTGTCACATTTGTCAAAATTGCTGGTCTCGCTTGGAAATTTAATCTTTCCTAAAGAGCATAACAGTTCTGTGTACATTACAGTTATTATTAAAACAATCTAACTTATTGTCACATTTATTTCTACTGAAATCTAGCGCTTGCTGACCGTCTGTCTAGGCCGAAATCTACGCGGACCTCTGACCAAGAGTCTGGCAAGCAGAAGAAGAAAGTCGCACCACAGCTACAGCCGGGTGTTAATCCCCTCGCTGTTCAAGTGACACCATCGAAACCAACAGACATATGTATGTACTAAATTTCTGATGTTTTTATCATGCCTTTTTAGAATATAAAGATTACGATAGAAATTTCATTTTTTCTTTGTAACATGGCTAAATAACAGAACTTTATCACCAACTAATCCGAAGCATGATAAAACGTCAAATGTTTACAAGAAATGAATCGCCACTGACGTAAGACTTCAGGTAATTTTCACTTAAAGCTAAATCACATGCCATATGTTTGTAACTAGATTATGAAAAAAAATTAATATTAAGAAGTATTACATACGCATTTTATTTCAGGTGAAGTTAAATTAAAGGTTACTGTAAAAGGTGTCCAGCGGATTGACAAAGACGTGATAGAGAAAACACATGACGACTTCAAATCTACAAAAGATGATTTCAAAAATCTGTGTTTCTGTTTCGTTAAATTGGTAATGGCAAATAGAAGGGCCCATTTTCACGAGTTAAAGGAACTTCTAGGATTTAACGGTATATCTGTACAGAGGCTGAGCCAGATCGGGTTCAATATCAATGTTTTCCTTCTGTGTTCCTCACTGGGTGCGTTTGAGATTTTGTATCAAAACTACACAACTGGACGATTGAAAAAGATAGTTCATAACGCATTAGTGACACGTGATCATCTTCTTAAACTGAAAGCACGACAGCTCGAACTTTCCGTTGAAATAGAGGAGGGGATGGTCAATAAGTACAGAGATATTTTGATAGTCCGCGGACCAGCGGAAGAAGATGTTTTACATCCGGTTGATGTACTGGACTACTTCCAGTGTGACGATGATGAGGAATGTTCTCTTAACAAAGATCTCAATATAGGTAGGTCCTTTACTTCACTTACATTCGCATTATTGGCAAGTTCATAAATGCACGTATTTCCTATCTGGACACTTTCCATTCAAAATATAGACATTATATTCAAACAAGTGAATACAACATCCTGTATCATCATCGAAACTCGTAGTCCGAAGGTCGGTCAGTTTGACGGACTAAGCCATTCTTTCGACTAGTGTGATACAAGTTCAGAAAACATCGAGTCAATGATAATTCAAAATAGGTACAAGTGGATAAAGGGTAAATTACACTAGATAGCTGATATGGGCGTTTTGTGTCTCGTTTTGCTGGTTGTGTTACTTTTCGTGCCACCAAACCAATTCGACGTGATCGATTTACCAAGATCTCTTTAAAGCTTTTGACTTGGTGGATCATACAGTATTGATAAAAAACTTAGCATATGTATGTACAATCTAGATAATTTATCGCTGGCTTGGTTTTCCTCTTATTTAGATGATAGAACTCAAGAATACATATCCGCTACATACCAGTATACAGAGTCACATTCACGGACTACTGGTGTTCCTCGATCGTGGTTCAGTATTGGTGGATATCATCATGTACATAATCGTCCATGATAACATGTTAGAATCGAATAATATATCTCAACCAGTGAGCTCTTGAATAAAATCATTATCGTTAAGTTAAGATGCGTCGGGCTGCACTCTCGTCATATAAGTCCTTCGCATCTAAACTCCAAACAGTGGTTTTATTCTGATTGGGCTATATCAATTCTTAACCAAACCGTAGGCGTGAACATAACAGAACTCTGTCCTGACCTTAAGAATGTGTATTAAAAAGATTCCTTATTACAAAAACGACAGTTGTTATTGGCATGCGCGGACAAATTTGACCAAACATGTGAACGTATATGTCATAACTAATAATTCTTTTTCAGACGAAATACGCAATTTCCGTTTGAAAACATGGCACCAACTCCTACACAGCCAGATAGAAAAAGCAGACAGAAGATATCAGCAATTTGACGATTCTATGAAAGATTTACTTTTGATACTACGCATCGCCAGACGAGAGGACAAACAGGAAATGACGTGTCTACAGGATGTGATCAACTGCTACCATCACTTAAAATACAGCAAGAGCGTCGCAGCACAAGGGTCGCGCAGTGATATTGTTTATGAATATATTGCTATTGTTAATTTCATCCGTATAACTGTACAGGAAATCAGCGATAAGTCTCTTCTTGTTTCATTTGATGAGACGCTACACCCAGACGCTTGTGAAGCATTCCATCGTCTGCTAGCGCAGATAGAGGAAATGTTACAACCTGAATATATTTTTGAGAGCGACGACAGTGTAACAAACTCACATGTGATGACAGGTTTGGAGAAGGAAATGTTCGGTAAATTTCTGTGTTACTTGCCAAAACTGTTGCGATTGCTATATAATTTATGTGATACACTCACTGCTACTGAAAATGCAGAAAGTGTAAAGGAAGGTGAGAGTGATGAAAATAATTCCGAATCTACAGATCACAATGATTCTGGTATAGCTCTATCAAGAGAAGAGAATAACAATACTTCAAAAGTCCACGATAAATATAGTGAAGTACCAACAATTGAAAATTTACCGGAACAGTCATCCGCAGAAAAGTGTGAACAACTTAGCAATGCATCAGTCGTGAATTACGTAGGAATATGGACACAAGCGTAGAGTTATCTCTCATCATAAACCATGGGGACATATTTTCCAAAATGCAATTATTTCCCTTCTACCGTTTATCCGGACCAAAAGTAGACTAGCATTTTCACATTGCTGTACAAAACTAAGCAGATTGTAGGGACAAATATAATTATTTAGGGAGTTTGAATGTCTTAAAAAAGCTACTGATACCTTACCAAACATCTACTTTCAACATATATAGCTCTTTCTACTTTTTACATCCAGGTAAATTGCATACACTTTGTTTTAGTTTATATGTGTGATACTTTTACAAGATTCGATCTTCAGGTATGCATCAGTCATAGAAAACACAAAGGAATTTCGTAGCTTCCTCAGGCTTGTACTGACTGCTGATAGTAATTTTACTTTGAAAAGAAGGTGGAGTTGTGGAAATCTAAAGAACGCTTGGAGGTATTTGCTCTACAACAGGTACTTGTGGTAACATCACATTCCGTTCTTTCCCTGTCTTACATTTACAAACTATATTTTGGCATGTAAGCAAAAAAAAAAGCTGCCGCTTGTATCGGTGGTAAAATTCAACAGCCATAGTGAAACAATTGGGCAACACTACAGCATCTGTATAAACAGAGACAAGGATGATAACTCAAACTACTGTATATTACCTTAGTAAAATGTTTTATTAAGAATAAAAAATAAAATACAAATGATAAACATTTACAACCATAAAGCGCTTACATGTATTATACTGATACAGAGGTTGCAGATAGTGAACGCAGGGTAATGATAAAGTTCTATGTAATAAATTACATACATGTCTAATATACATATGAGTTACCGGTAAAATCTCAATTAAAATTCCTAAATCATGTATACGCGTAAAAAATGTATTGCAGTTATGCACAATATATTTATTTTCATAAAGTTACTAGCAAACTTGTTTTGCAACCACTTTTTACATACATGGTTTTATGAATCTGGTATTGAGATAGTGTTTCTACATAGAATTCAAATCGGTCATGGAGTCTTTATAAATCGTGTAATTGTAGCCTACTTCCCTTAACACTGTATTCCTACACTGACAGTGTACCAGTTGGCAAGACGTGACGTCACTGTGTCACTGTTATTACTGGTATTCACTTACTTCACACTACTCTATTCTACAAGAATCATCTATAACCTTTCATATATTCAACATTCTAACTTCTTATGTAGTATATGCTCGAGGCGGGAATGTGTTTCTCGTGATGAAAGGAAGACTGTAGCTGCTTAAAAACAAAATGTTAAACTACGTGAAGCCATATTTTTAGAGAATGCAGTCTATTGCATTAAATGTTGTAGAATTAATTGTTTCTAAAATTTAGAAATTAACTTTTATGATGCCTTTAACTTGCAATGCCGATAACATGATATAAATCACCCACAATGATATGAGGAATATTCCACAAATAATTTTGGGTATTTTCGGCCCTCCTAACTCGGCACGACCAAGCGCTGGAACGTAACGTCGTACAAGAAGCAGACTGAGAGCCAGGAACGCGCACACACTGTATATGACGACACTAAAACCAAGCGACTTGGCAGGATAGTCAAACTGCCCGCCCTGCAATTAAACAAAATGCGTATAAAGTAATAAGTGCCCTATGATTACGTTTTTAAGAGTTACAGAACAGTGGTTTGTGGTAGCGTACCAAAATGAATGACTAATTGAAGTCACAGTTGCTCTGTTTTTGTTAACATTTCCTACAGTCATTAGTACATCAATCTTATAAAATGTGACAAACTTAATATTTGAATTCTTTAGAATAACGCTAAATCTTGGACTGAGAATGATTGACCACAATTTTCTGCACATTTTTAAATAATTCTATATTTGTTCAAAACAAACTAATCGTGCGTAATTGTCCTTGGCACTTGTACAAATTAAACAAAACATGCATATACCTTTGCTGCCCAGTATATACTGGCAATTGTCCACGGTAGTCCAAGACCGAGGAAGACATTCACAGAGTTACTTCCGTTTATATTTCCTACTGAACTGTCTGCTGTCTTCTCCATCAGAGCTGCAGTCTTACTGGCAAACGTGTCCGGCATACTGGTTCCCAAGGCAACGAATGTGATAGCGGTTATAGCGTCTTCCAGGCCAATCAAACATCCAAATGTTCCCGCCAAATCATTGATAATGGTTGTAAGAAGTCCGATAACAGCCAGAGACAGCAGAAAGCATGGCCAGCCACCTAGATATTTTGCTGGTGGAACAAACGCAAATATCAACTGAAAAGAATAACAAAACATTCATTGGTTGTAAAATCAATCACAGAAAAAGTAGGGAAACACTGAAAAAGAACGTACGATAAAATATTCCGCTGGAATTATTACAGTAATCGACTGTAACAAGGTCTTCAGTAATAAGGGACATCGGTTTACATGTAAAATAATCATAACTAATGTTTAATAACATTGCTTGCTCGGTTTCATCTTATAATGTTTGAACTTCTAATAATTTTTACATCGTAATAAGTGACTGTTCCTGCTACATATAAGATTGTTTCTAAAACGGTTTGAGTCATGACTCCGACATTGGGCTATTGCTTGCACAATTATTGCACGCTAACCCAAATGTTAGGAAGTGACTGCGCCAATGTGACACACTAATGACTAACTTTCAATCCAAAGTTAAGGAAGTGACTGCGCCAATGTGACACACTAATGACTGACTGTGCCAGTGTGACACACTAATGACTAACTTTCAATTCAAAGGTTAGGAAAAGACTGCGCCAATGTGGCACTCTAATGACTTACTTTCCATTTTAAGGTTAGGAAATGACAGCGCCAACATGTCACACTAATCATTAACTTTCCATCCAAAGGTAAGGAAATATTGCGCCAACAAGGTAATGACTTACCTGCCATCCAAAAGTTAGGAAATGATTGTGCCAGTTTTGGCATACTAATGTCTTGCTTTCAAACCAAAGGTTAGAAATTTATTAAACCAACGTGACACATTTATCACTTACTTTCCATCCAAAGGTTAGGAAATGAAGAACATAGTCTAAGAAGGTTGCAGTTTCAAGGTCACCTCCGTTAACATTCATCGCGTCCTTGAACTGGTCTACCCATCTATGAGACGTTAGCGCCATGGCACCGACATTAGCTTTTGTCATGTTAAGCAGACGACTCACGATCCCATTAAACTCTGCAAATATGAAATGCAACAATTGTACAAGTTGTCATAGTTCAGAATTCGTTGCCAAACGTCCTCTTGTCGTTGCTTTTAAAATCATGCAGATATAGCCAAGGACAGCATGTCATTATCCCACCCCCACCCCAACTGGCGCAGTGACGTACCATATGCTGCATTTTTGCATATTTTTTGGCAAAGCTTCCCAAGCACATAGAACAGTTGACCGACCACGCTGCCCTCATTAATTCTTTTTGATGACAACTACAAGTTTCACAAAGTCAGGTCTCATAAGAACAAAGCAAAACACAGATGCAAATACTCCATTCTTTGAGTACATTATTAAATATAACTCACATCAAAGGAAGAATAGCCCCGTTTACTTTATAAATACATACCGTCATCGTTGACGATAGTAACAATTGTTTTCTTGATCTTTCCTAGCTCTGCCCCACCGTCACATTCTCCAAGTTCAATAGCAAAACACTCGTCCCGTTCTTTCTTCTGTATACAAATAAACAAACGCGTCGTTATTGTTATTTTACCCTATTACTACACCTTTATTTCGCTAAAATGGGCTGTCGTATAAACTCTGGCTTTACATGTCACTTTGCCTTTACACGCCAGGTGCTGACGGTCTACTTTTTAAGTACGTTTACAGCAGGCATTGTGATCTGAGTCAAGATTTAAGAAGATGTGATGAAAGTTTAAACAATTTATCATGCTCTCCTCCCCTTACCCACCCCATTGTGAATGCCATAGTAAAATGAAAGAATATTCAATCCCGTTTTATTCCACCTCAGTAAGCAACGGAGATAATTCAATAGACATTGACTTCTAAAACTTGTGGTGTTTTGAAACGTGTCTTTGTTTCTGGATGGAAATTAGCAGGCGTTTATCTAATTGTTAAATTTAAGCCATTCGCTGTGGAAGTACTTTCACCGGAAATGGAGGAATTTAAGGTAGAGACTGTGGACATTTGATTTTAATTCAAGTGCCATTTTCGGTTCCATTTTGCTCATGTTGAATGCCCGTAAGCATCTATAATTCATATTACACAGAAGTCAAGCTATAAGGTCTGTGTAACCTAAAATATACTGATATTGTTTGGGTTATACCTGTAAAATGGTGACAAGAATTCGTATTTAGATAAGTTCAAATTTATCTCTAATTGGGTCAACATGGTTTTATTGTTGTTGTTGTAGTTGTTTTTTGCTGTCATTTTCCCCAGAAAACGCAAGAGATACGTACATTGCTTTCAAACAGAGGGATATCGATAGTTTTTGTTATTTCTTGGTTGTCGAACAATAGCACTCCTTCTTTTCCCTTGAAATCTTTGCCTTCTTTTGCTGTTATATCCGTTGTCTTCCATTTAACGCTCACGTGACCGTCACATCCGTTCACGCGGTTCACGGTAATTCTCGCACTATAAAAGCTCTCCTTGACAACCAAACTTGGCTTCGCGAATTCGAGTTTTCCAGGTTCTGCAATAAACATATTCGGTTTCATTTACATTTAATACTTAATAATAATGCCACAACAGCAACCGTTGTTTTAAACTTTAATATTAATAAGTGCAGCAAAAGTGGGCAATTATCGAGATATTACATATTTAGACAGTATATTAAGCCAATTAAAGTATCTAGTGTTACAAATTATGTTTTACCGTCGTCGTTGATGATTGTGACTTGGTTAATGCACACGTTTCCCAATGCGATATGCTCGTGGCTTCCGTCCTCTTGTTCAGGAATTGAGAGTTTGACAAAGAAAAACTCATCGGGTTCCCACTCAAAGTCATCGACAATCTCGATGTATATTTGACGTAATTCCTCTTCTTTCGCAAACTTTACAACCTCTTTGAACGCCTTATAATCCTCCCCAGCCAGTGCAGTTCCGTTAATTGTTTCAACCCTGTTGATAGATAAATGATATACATGTAAAGAGTTGTCGCGACTTAAATAGTGAATTCAATTCTGAAGTAATCGCAGGGTAATTTACTCACGGACAAGTTTCTAACCTGAAATATTTGCGAGTATAGTTCTATAAAACCATGTAACTCACATAACGGAACACGGAATGTCTTTTTTTCCGTATCGTCGGATACCAATCCTGACTTTTCCTTCGTTTTCTAGAACGCTGACAGCCGCCGCCGTGAACTCTACAACAGCTTTTGTGCCGCCGGCTGTGTGATCCTTGGACCTTACTGAGGAATCTTTTTCTGCGCGTTCTTCTGCCGACAACTTTGTATTGTCGTAAATCTGTAAAATATATCAGATTCTTGAAAACGATGTTTACCCTCTCTCTTTTAGTGTCACAATATAAACACATAATATTGTCGTTTCTTTGATTTGAATGATATTCTAACTAAGTCTAAACCTACAATACAGTCTATTGGAAAACCTTGTTATTAGGTTTGTACAAACAACTGTAAATGTAAACAGTAAATATTACACGAGGTTTTACTGAAAATATTCATCTTGAAAATCTGTAAACTTATGGAATGGTTAGAACTGAATGCCTTTATACATGCCGTTTGCTACAACTGACTATAATTATAATCTTACACAAGTAACTTCATTTGAAAAAGAGCTCTCTAATTTACATATTTATATGGCTAATGGATGATATCTCTATATATGTACAATATCACACAATCAAACCAAGGCCAAAGTATAGCATAAAACAAGAGGACAATGATGGCCCAATTTGGCTCACCAGAACTTCACAGGTTAGACAGATATGACGAAACATTTCTTCCAAATTACTTTGAAAACTGACCTGCAGATTCAGCGGAGAACATTTCTTTAAAGCTCCCACTACATATATATTCAGAAGATGACTACGCTCCCTGGTTGCAATGTTATATTTACGAATCGGAATAGATCTAATTTGAAAAATCTTGTTAGAACATTTCTGTGAAATCATTTTGAATTTAGAACAGCGATTTGGGTGATGTTGTTAGCAGAGTTTGCTATTTTTAGGTCTGGACGCCATATTCTTGACGAATCATGCAGAATAATTTGAATAATACTAGTATGCATAAAGGATTACTCACGAAACAATTGTGTAAATGTATTTTGAAATCTGTAAAGAAGATTTTTAAAATTTCCGTCATATACATATTGGAAAAGTGACAACAGGCCCCCGTGGACATTTTTCTAACGAATCAAAATAATCTGAACAATCTTGATTGAGGATCTCCTAAAGAACATTTGTGTCTTATTTCAAAATCGGACTAGCAGTTTAGGAGATGTCTTTTGAAGATTTTTCTGATTTTAGTTATGGCGGCCCCTGTGTGAAATCAAGCGAAAATATTTAAATATTTTTGTACAGAACCATCCAAAGTTCATCCAGACCAAGTTTCATTAACTTCTATCAAATGGCTTCAGAGGAGATGTCGATTGACGAAAAATGTGAACGGACAAACAAACGGACGCACGGACAACGTGCGGTGAGTGATCATAATGTAGCTCACACCGAGCACTTCAGACTAGAAACTTTTACTGTTAGCACAGAAAACAACTATGTTAGCAAAACGACAAACAGACAGAACGTAAAACTTATGCACATGAAAAAATGGAAGTGAAGATACACACACTGCCTTCACATTGAATACAAGGAGTTTTGAACTGATATGTACAATAGTTATACAGCATGCAGACGTTTTAGCAAGCAATATGGCGCATAAATTCAAATATCTATTACTAGTAATTAAAGCTAATCGAGGCGTTCAATACACCGATAAACTCCTTTCAACATTTTTGTATCCATGCGCGTATTTGAGAGTGGCATCAATGCCGAAAATCAAAAACTGCAATGACACGAGACATACACTGAGTACATGTAGGCCTAAGTACTCATTTTCTTAGTTAGATCATTTACTATCCGATGAACATTGTTTCTATTAAACATTTCTATTCAAAATATAAAAAACTGGTTGTTTTCTAAATATTTAAAGCGGCGAGCAAAGTCATTAAAAATGAAATATCGGTGCGGGAACACGCTTATAATAGTAGGATTGATAAGGATTAAATTGTTTTTTCTGGAGCATTAAAGGCAGGCTTTATACATGCATGAACACCAGAAAATAATAATTTCTATATATCTATTGTAATTTGTTGATGTTATATCAGACTACAGTTTCTGTATGAGGATTACATGTATACAATTTGTCATTAGTCTTAACTGGCTTTCGTTTTTATGGATGAAGTTATAGGTATACTATCTATATTGTCATTGAAATAACCTCCTAGGCAGGGGTACGGGGGAAGAAATGTCATTTCAGACCGGCAACAGATGTAATTAGCGAAGAAACGAAAGAACATTATAGTACCTGTCAGTGCCTGAATTACACGTCAGTTCACTGATGTGTACGAACCGAACTGAAAGTAATTTAGTGACCAAAAGAACGTGATGTCAGAGAAGTATGTCATATTTAAGATTTTCTGTGACAGTGTTACAAATATATTACAATCTGGTATTCTGTTGATGTCATACTAGGTTCGCATTAAGATTCTGAATGAACTGACAGTAACTCAAAGTGAAGAAACCAAAAAAGAACAAAAAAAAAAAAAAACGAAAGCACCGTGACGAGCGTCAGAGACTGATGGGAACGTCAATATCTTTTATTTTTGATTCTTGATTCTTCGCGACAGTGCGACGTCAACTTGGTATTTTGGTGACTGTGTCCGAATTCAAACTCGTGTTTAGTGTTTGGTGACTGGGTCCGAATTGAAATTCGTGTTTAGTATTAGGTGACTGTGTTCGAATTCAAACTCGTGTTTAGTATTTAGAACTGTGTCAGTATTAAACGTCAATAGCGAGTATTGACAGCTGTACCAGAAATAAAGGTAGTATTCTACTTATTGTGTAGGCTGTGTCAGAAAGAAATGTATTTCGGTGGCTGAAAGAAAATGAAGATAGGAAAAGCAAACAGGAACGACACATTTAGAACAATCACACATGTTAGAAGACTTGAAAAGAATACAGATCTACAAAATCAGCTTAACTACGTAACACAAATGATACTTACAAAATGATTTTGTTATTTTAGGGATGGAACATGAAAATACAATATTATCAATTAATATCTAAGACAGCTGACTGCCTTAACAACTGAAAAGCAAGCAACATCTATAATGTTTCAGCAAACTTGTGCCTATTACTAACCAGGCTCTGTTGTTTGAAACAGGTAACTTTTAATGAAAATTCACAGACTTTCTTAGACTTGAAATGAGGACAAAAGCTCGCTCAAAATGCCCAAATGAAATACTGTAATATAGCTTGATTGAAATATAACTTTTCACATGTCCTTGTTACGCAAGGCCTGTTAGATGACCTTTAGTTTGCTGAATGTATATCGAATACAGATATGATATGGACTTATGTATACATTGTAATGAAGAGGCGCCAAATTGCATGTATTTCACTATCAAAACATATTTAACAGTCTTCAATAGACAATTGAAAGTTTTCTGATACAGTAATTCATCCATTAGTTTTAAGCGCAGTGGAAACTTTAAGCACATACAAAGCTACAATGTATGATGTTTAATGTGTGCCAAGACAATGTCACCTATTCTTCCTTAAACAGCAATAAAATGAAATAAAAAAAGATTAACAAACTTTTAACGGCACATTTTTTATCATTTTTTACATTTATTTTTGTTTTGGCACAAATTACGCATCACATATGATACAAAAAAAGTAATAACAAAACATTTCAAGACTTATTATATCTGTCTTTTACTAGAACAAACATTATCACTCAAACTCATATATTATGTTATTGAACATTTAAGTAAATGTTAAAAGAATATATGTGTGACTATGCTTCACATTTAAAATTTTATTCAACGGGTACACATTCAAACATACCGAACGGTAATTTAGTTTTCACCCATGCATATACAAAATTAATGTAATACATAACAAATAATTCTAACTCTGTGTTTAAACTTCATTAAATCGACACACACACGTTAGCTACAATGCTTATTCATATTTTACAATGTATTTTATATAACTGGAAAAACAATAGTTATGATAAAGTTATTACTGTCGGAAGCAATAACTAATCTGAATCATTATGCTGCATCATTGGCTTCGAAAACAGGAAAAGTATAAAAAGACACTGAGCATTCACGGCATCAAAACCACTGCCGCGTGTGTTCACTGCGTACTCCATATACTCATGTCCAAAATAATACTAATTATAAATGCAAGAAAATAACAAAATCATAACTTACGTCTTGAAAAGTGGTCATGACGCGCGGAATGAGTTTCCGGCCGCCAGTGAGCATGCGTGTTGCATTGATCCGGTACCATCCTCTATCATGAGACTGGTCTTCATTCATTCTGGCAATTGCCATCTTGGCAGCTTCATCTTCCGGTATATCTCCATCACGAACCTCACGACCCAGTTTCTAGAAATACCATAAACAGAATTTTGCGACGGTTTTCAATATTTTCGTTGTCGCATGACAATTTGCATTTTTCGAAGGGCGTGCACTTCTGATTAGCAGAAGCCAAGAAAAAGGGTTTCATTCAAAGAGGGACAGTCTTGTAATGTCGGTTTACTGATTTCAAAATGTTTACGACTCTAACAATCGTTTGATTTGTTTGGTCGGCAGCCGGTTGATCAAACTTCAATAAATTCCTCTGTCATAAATTGATCCATATTTCATCACAACAAGTCTACCATACGTGTCTAAATAAAACCACAACACTCTATCTCATAAACTGAACCATACTTACACCAAAACGTTTACCACACCTATTTCATATTGAAATATACTTATCTTAACAGGTCTTCCATACTAAACCATACTTACCCTTGCAAGCCGCCTGAGATCTTCCTCCTTGTCACCCGTGGTCTCTGGCTGCTGGTCGCCCTCATCGCTCACTGTAAAAAAGATTATATAAATTAATAATCACGTGATAATCACAGGTTTCTCCAGTCTGTCTGGACTTTTCATCGTCCACTATTTTTAGTATATAAGGCATGAGAATGGATTCATGAGAATGTTAGAAAGATTTGTTTGACTGGCATACACAAGTTACTATATATAATCACTATTTACTTTTCAATCTAAAAACAAACACAAACAATTAATCCTTTAAAAAATCTGTAGAGGAGTGTATATATAGAAGTATATAAAATTTTATGACATTGTTCGTGTCCAGACTGGGTAAACGGTAGAATAAAACTGTTGGCGAATAAACATAAACAATATCAATATGTTACGTATATGTTCATAAAATAATGAAAGAATGGTATTAGCAAGTATTGTAGATTTATTGAGCCGCGCCATGAGAAAACCAACATAGTGGCTTTGCGACCACCAGCCTGCGCATCCGCGCAGTCTGCTCAGGATCCATGCTGTTCGCTAATGGTTTCTCTAATTGCTATAGGCTTTGAAAGCGAACAGCATGGATCCTGACCAGACTGCGCGGATTCTCTAATTGCGGATGCGCAGGCTGGTCTGGATCCATGCTGGTCGCAAAGCCATTGTGTTGGTTTTCCCATGGCATGACTCAATTAATGTTAAGATGTTTACTTTCAGTATTATGTACAGCTAAAGTTTGTGCAAAGCAAGATTAGTTTTGTTAAATCGTGTATAGAAATGTTACATGAATGAAAACTATTTCAATCTTTACAACTTCATACTCCAGTGATGAAATCTTATATACTTTCTCAATATTATATACAGACTGATCTTTCAACAAAATCACTTAATCTTCTATACGCCTACTAAATCTAAAGCAGGTATACTGAGAACGCCCCTACAAGATATTCAAATATTGCATATGACAGCACTTTCGAAGCATGAAATGATAAGAACTTCTAACAGCTACTTGGTCGTCACACACGGTAACTATATATGCGACTAAAATGCAAATAAATGCAACAGCTTGGCAAAACTATTAAAATACGCTTAACGAAAATGAGCAAAAATTTGTTTTCACTTTTTTAACACCCGTGGTCGTAGTGTGAACCAAAACTAAATACGCAACCAGTTTGTTTTTGACAGACTTTTTTTTAAAATACTTGATGTACCTGTAAAATATGTTTTTAGTCCATTTTTGGGGCCGCTTTATCAACAAACTGAATGTGCGCTAACAGTCGTTCTGTTAAGCTAGTTACATATTTCTATATATACAGTAGGTATGCATGTATATCTTCAGGGGCGTGGCCATATGCTGATATGCAGTGCTAGTGTATATGCACACTCGGGACCTAGACTATTTAGTGTTCGACTATAGGCCCCAATAATGTAGTGTCAAGCTACAGCCCTGACAGCATGCCCGGGCAGTGCTTTAACTTACTGGTTTGGTACTTGCGACCACGATCGCTTGTTTCACTCTTTAACAAACCTGACGACGGCTCGGCCTTTCCTGTAAGTCATCGTAACATATAACAATAATGTATGAACCAATATAGTTAAACTGTTATATTCTCTGCCCACAACCTATCCAGCATAGCGTTACAGACATGCAGTTCCCTTCCACGATGCATAATATGCAAGTTTAATGTGCAAGTTTTATATAACCCTATTATAATGTATTTCAAAATCGTTGATGCAGTATGATACTAGTGTGTTAACTTGTCACCAGGCCACTTACTCCATGAGCGGATTGCCTTAAGTCTTTTTGTTTTTCAACATTTCATTCTCTAATTGTGACAAATAAGTCTATAAAGATTGCAAAATTTATCGTGCAGAAAAAGGGGGAAGTATTTTTTCTCATGTTGACAAATAAACTACTAGTAATCGTGCGGAAGAAAGTGGAAATATATATATGTATGTGTGCATGCGTATATGTGCATTTTGAAATTGGGACATTCTAGCGCTTAAATCCGTACATGTATGTTCAATACTGTTAAAAGATTTGAAGATAACACAAGTTTATCTTATCCATAGCATTATCAACTTAGAAGGGGGGTAAACGTGTTAATGAGTATAATATATACACGCTTCATTTATGGGTTCCTTGTCTGTATCCTGTAGTGTCAAAAATGCACATAATTTGCGCCTTCGCCACCATGCGTGTTTGGAACGTCACATTATTAACGTTAAGTTATGAAGCATTTCACACATATATATCATCAAAATCATCAAACTTCAAATTAATAACTATCTGCATGAAAACGCGAGAATTTCAAAATGTTTAGGTGACATGCAGTCATTGGTAAAGCAGGGAATGTGTTTATATATTTGCCTACATCGTAAGCTCTGCATGGCGAATGATACAAGCGCTCGGAAGATGCCATGAATTGCTGCTTACATAACAAGTATGTTCATGTACCTCATTAAAACATAGCATTGCAAAACAAAGAAGAAACAAGAAAGTATACAAGAACATTAAAACAATCCATGGGCACATATAGCAAGCATTGAACCAAAACATTTTCTGGGTTTCTCTTACAATTTACCTTGATATTTCCGACCGCCCTTATTTTCTGTAGAAATAAAACATTCTCTTTTCAACATGAATAAATCAATGTTCAAATTCATTTCATACGTCATTCAATACACTTAACTTCTTTGTCGATTAATGTACATTGTAATAAATCAAAAAGAAAAAGGTAGTTGAAATTTCAATGATGCTATGAAAAGAAAATTTTAGAATCTCATCAACGACCGTTGTTCGTCGGGGTTTAAGTTACATCAAACTCAGCGACCTTAACCACTTTGCCACAGAGACCCCATCTTCGAAAGCTCAAGTATTTTGTTCAAGCAACATACAAAGTTTTGAGAAATTATACTCCCATAACCATGAAGCCATGCAGCGACCGGAGGGAGAGTTCAGGGTGCAGATCCAAAGCTGCTTAAAACACTTATTAAAGCGTTATTTTCTGAAGCAAAAATAGAAAAATGAAGGTCATTCATTTAAGTTTTTTTTATCAGAATAGCTGTCTATATTTCATTGACAATAATGACTGATAGATATAATCTCAGGAATATACTTTCTGGAAACGTTTCCATGGTATTATCCTTCATTTTTTTGTGACTGAGGGTATTTCACTAAGCGGTACAACTGGCAAAATTTCATGAACAAACTCTGTCTGTATCATATAGTGTATGTATGTATTAGAGAAAACTCATATGTTTTGGGTAGTGCACGTTCATACTTTAATGATAATCTCTAGCCATATGAAGATTATATAAAAAATGGAATCCTGAAGTATTGACCTTCGTTTAATTTGTTTTGGCAGTGGGGATGGGTGGGGGTTTGGTGGTTAACGTCGCACCGACACAATCATATGGTTACTTTCCACCTCTGATGGAGGAAGACCCCAGGTGTGCCCCTTCGTGCATTATTTCTTCACAGGCCGCCACCTGGGTAGAACCACCAACTTTCCGTAAGCAAGCTGAATGGCTTCCTCACATGAAAAATTCAATACCCCAGGCGAGGCTCGACCCCACGTGCATGTCGGTGAGGGGCGAATGATTCAAAGTCAGCGACTTTAACCACCCGGCTACGGAGGGACAGTTGACAAAAAGTCGATCGTCATACTGAATGCTAGAAAATAAAAAGATTGTGACAGCCATCTTAAATTTTCCTTGACCAATTCAAAACAGAAGTGTCTGATTTCAAGAAATTGTTTGGTATATAAAACATGTAATAATTATAATAACAATATTAATAATAATAATAATAATGATAACAATAATAATAATAATGATGGTAAAGACTTTATTTACGACTGAACAAGCCGATCTTCCACGCCCCTCAACAATCACATGCATTTACACAAATACGTTACAAAAGGCTGTCAGCTACTAGGAAATTTGCTAAATTGTAGATACATGTGTATATAGATTTAAAATGTTTTACTGAAGTTGCATCTTGTATAGACTGAGGGACGTCGTTCCAAAAAGCTTAACTGGAGTACAGAAACGTTTTTCTGAAAGATACACTATTAGGTTGGGAGATGGGTAAGTTCAACCGCAGTACAGTTTGTGTAAGTAATGAAGAGCCCTTAATACATTTGATTCCATCATGTTCTCAGTTATTTATCTCAAGGAAAAAACTCTCTCTTGTAAATGTGTGAAAGCCAGATGTTCCGCTGGTTAGCCTGAAATATATTGGTCGTACCAATGTCTTTAATTCTTACGCAGTCGCCGGGGGCATTCTAACACTGCCACCAACTTGAACTTGATGCAATATTTATACCGCCTACCAACTTAATCATAATGCACGGAACGGATAAAATCTGCTTACAAAAAATCTCTATGAAGCCAGAAGGCTTTTCACGTTTTGTACAAATACATATATATGCTGTGGCTTTATTATACTGTCTGGCAACATTCAACACAAGGTCGCAAGTTAAACCTGCTTGTTCGTTGGACATCAGGCTTATAAATTATGTTATGACATTGCTCACATGCTGTTGTACATTAACAAGAGGACCATGATGGCCCTATATCGCTCACCTGTTATCATTGCACTTGAGGACAAGAAGGTCCTCAGAAAAAATATCTAAGTCCAAATGACAGTAACAACAAAGGGAAGAAATTTAACCAAAAAGAAAATAAAAATTCTTACAAGGTACAGATATGTCAAAATACACCTACAAATTAGAGGTACCATCCATGTTGTACCACAGAAAAGTGGTCTCGGTTTTTCCCTACGGCCAATAATAAAAAAGTTACTAAAAATAAGCTATTCATAGTAACATAAAAGGGAAGTAATTAAAAAAAAATTATTGTAAGTGAAGAAATGAAGGATCTGCCAATAAATCTGTTGACATAATGAAATTCAGATCAGTATCTTCATTAATTACAGAGTATACCATTTTAATTTGAAATAAAGGGAGGTAATTTAACATAAAATCGTCCATAGTTATCTACCTGATTGGCTCAGTCCAGCTATGACAATAATGAAATTTCAAATAAGTACTATAGTACTATGATATAAATCATTTTGATTACATCAGGGGAGGTAAGCAGATATAAAATAACTCTGAACCTTACGCTTGGATCTGATTTGTCATGGAATCCAAGAATTATTGTTGTTGAAGTTATTTTGGAAGTTTGTATCAAATAAAACCATAAATGAAGTCTCTATATGGCTGCAAAAGCCAAAATAGCCAATTTTGGACCTTTAAGGGGCCATAACTCTGGAACCCATGGAGAAATCTGGCCAGTTCAAGAAAGGAACCAAGATCTTGCGGTGATACAAGTTGTATGCAAGTTTGGTTAAAATCGAATCATAAATGAAGCTGCTATTGTGCAGACAAGGTCAAAATAGCTAATTCTGGCACTTTCAGGAGCCATAACTCTGGAACCCATAATGGGATCTGGCCCGTTGTGTGCCAGTTTGGTAAAAATCAAATCATAGATAAAGCTGCTACTGTGCAGACAAGGTCAAAATAGCTAATTTTGGCCCTTTCAGGGGCCATAACTTGGAACCCATAATGGAATCTCACCAGTTCAAGAAAGGAACCAAGATCTTATGGTGATACAAGTGTATGCCAGTTTGGTTAAAATCAAATCATAAATGAAGCTGCTATTGTGCAGACAAGGTCAAAATAGCTAATTTTGGCACTTTCAGGGGCCATAACTCTGGAACCCATAACGGAATCTGGCCAGTTCAAGACAGGAACCGAGATCTTATGGTGATACAAGTTGTGTGCCAGTTTGGTAAAAATCAAATCATAAATAAAGCTGCTACTGTGCAGACAAGGTCAAAATAGCTAATTCTGGCCCTTTCAGGGGCCATAACTCTGGAACCCATAATGGGATCTGGCCAGTTCAAGAAAGGAACCAAGATCTTATGATGATACAAGTTGTGTGCCAGTTTGGTTAAAATAAAATCATAAATGAAACCTCTATTGTGCAGACAAGAAATTGTGGACGGACGACGGACGGACGGACGGACGACGGACGACGGACGAAGGGCGATCACAAAAGCTCACCCTGTCACTACGTGACAGGTGAGCTAAAAAGTCGTACATGCAAATTAATACTTGGCAGTAGAATAATTAGTTAGAATATTAATTTGCAAATTATATGTTTTACAATAGTATACATATATATTTAACATCTTTCAAGTTTCTATATATTATCAGACTCAATACCTGCAGAAATATTTTTAATTTTAGAGACACCACCATGTAACATGCCATTGCGTTAACGCATATTATAGTTAATATTTGTAAAGCTTTGTTTCGTTTAAATCTTTATTAGTCTAGCAGCTACTTTACGGGATTGCCGTTTTGCTTGTATATTACCATCAGCATGTATATCAATGGGCGTAAAAACGTGTACATTTAAAAGAAAACATAACTTACGACTAATACATAATTTTTGAATCATCGGCTAGAAAGATATAAGAATCTAGATTGCAAAATTCACAGAAATGACAGAAAGTTTTAACATACTGCAAATAGTTTCATATCATATAATGTTCAATACTTTGGATAGTAAAGCAGATAGAAAAGAAAGAAATGCACACGGTATTTGTACATTTTTTACAAACTTACCAAGAGCGAATCCGACCATGCCTTGTGGTTGTTCTTCTTTTTTGCCCATGCAAAAGTTTCTGTCAGCGAGGTAAGACACCAAGATGAGGACGGGGAAGAAAACTAAGGTGACTACGCCCTCCCATATATCAACAACATTAGGGGAAGACACCATCAGTACTATTGCCATCCAAACATAGGCAAAAATACAGGTAAACCCTGTCACGAAGAACACCTTGATCTCCGCGACACGTCGTGTATCTGGCGACGGAATTGACATAACACAGATCCCGGAGATGACTAGCAGATTAAATGCTGCTGAGCCTACAATTGTACCGGGGCCCAGATCTCCCGCCTTGAATCCATTTCCTACAGTTTCTATGATGGACAGAAGTATTTCTGGTGCACTGGTACCCAGGGCAAGCAAGCTGAGATTTGCCACTGTATTGTTCCATACCTTCACCTCCATCTCCTGGTAACCACCTTCCGCTTCCGAATCAGCAATTCGTATCGTTGTCGTCTTGCTTGTGATACGCTCTATGGAACACATGAAAACATCTGCAATAATGGCCACAGCCATGAAAATCCAGAGTAAACCAAGCAAATAGATAAATGCACGTCCGCCTATAGGCCATGTGTACTCGCTAACCAAAGGCAGAAGTAGTCCCTTGTCAGAGCAAAAATACTCATTAAGGTCCACCGTCTCGTTCCCTACTGTGATCATTGACGACATCTTGCTGGTAATAGCAGACTTCTCTCTCTAAACAAATCTGCAATAGACAACGACAAAAATGATTAGTATAGAGCTATAACACAGAACTTTGATATACTGCGTATTGGTCGGACGTTTATGGCAAGTCTGGTCTTATCGTATGCTGTGCGACAGTACTGAAAATAGTACAGCATTAAGACAATGACTCTTACTGAAAATTGAGCAAAACAACAATGAAAGCGATCAGGACACGTTGTTGGGCATGTCGACTGTGAGCAATACATGTAATAGTATAGAAAGAGTAGCTTTTCTTTGTATTCGGTAATCCCAACTGAACGATTGCCATTATGTTAGGTCAAGTTTAAGGTCAAGTTTAAGGTCAAGGCTATTCTTGAATATACAGACTGCTTTATTGTCCTATCTGTCTCTATGGTGGCATATCCCTGCCACGGGATAGCTAGTACTGAACAAAATGGTCGTTTCCTGAAAAGATTATCTCATTAGTCGGAAGTTTACTGGAAATATTATTGCAATAACATTATTTTCATGTTACGTTTTGCGTAAGTGCCCACAGCTGTTATTATTAGCCAGATAGCTATCACAATACTTTCAGAAACTACATTGATATTTCGAAGTATTCTGAAAATATTCAGTTTTTTACACAAAAAAGATAACACTAATATTTTTCCTCATCCACCAGGAAGGAATCATACTTGCGCCTGAATGAGTTTTGATGTCCTTAATACCAACAATTAACTAAAACAATAGAAATTATTATGTGACTTTAATGACCTCAACAAAACAATTTCTAGCAAAACTATTGTTATGAATATTATTATTATCGTGATTGGTACCTATCTATGTCGTGGGAGAAATATCCCACTATAGTATTCACACCGTATTGCTTAGATAGTAATATCGAGAAAGTAGATATCTAGAAAAAAATAGTGCAAACGAATTAGAACGATTATCTAATCTGTAGAAAGACTTCTTGCTGACATTAAACATTAGGTGATTCCCCGACTAAGATAGAACGCGCATTCAGTGAAATAATTTCCCTAGAGTATAGCTATTTACACAGAGAGTGGAGAAATTATTACTGTTAATAAAACATCAAAGCACTGATGGATGATACATTAGTGAGGAAACAACGAAATATCGTACCTTAACATATCCCCCAGCCTAGTGTTTCATGAGAATATGATCATAGCTATCACTTACACACATAAATAAACAAAACACTTATTGTTAGAGGAGAGGAAGTTAAAGTTTCGGGAGTTTACCTAGGTTTTGTAATACACGTTCTGACGTAAATGGTGCACAAAGTTTGAATAAACAAGTGATAAAAAAACCAACAAAAAAAAAAGGAGAAGAAAATGAATGAAATCTTATCAGATATAACATATTGTCGCCTTATATGGTAATTTTATAACGAAATGCAACGTAGACGTGCTCGACAACAAGGACTAAACGGTAAATAACACCCACCTACCCACTACAACTTCAGCTGAGATACCGAGTGCATTCACAAAATGTGTTTTATCTAATCAAACAGAATTAAATATATATACAGAAACTAATGCAGCATAAATCATTACACGACTCCTTGTATAAATCGCCGGTCAACAGTTTGTGCTTCTGACCGGTCTATAGTTCCACACCAAATTCTGCTGGGGTAATGTCAAATAATTAAGAAACAATTAAGATAATTTGAGCCATGCCATGGGAAAACCAACATAGTGGGTGTGCGACCAGCATGGATCCAGACCAGCCTGCGCATCCGCGCAGTCTGGTCAGGCTCCATGCGGTTCGCTTTTAAAGCCTATTGGAATTGGAGAAACTGTTAGCGAACAGCATGGATCCTGACCAGACTGCGCGGATGCGCAGGCTGGTCTGGATCCATGCTGGTCGCAAAGCCACTATGTTGGTTTTCTCATGGCATGGCTCATTTATTTCTTACGGCATGTAAGATGGCTTACCACTCAATAGCCGGAACTAAATGGTCCGAGGCCTAACACTTACCGAATGGCTTGCCGGCCAGTAGTCAAAACTACTGCCCTCGGTCCTTTGGCAAGCCATTTAATACTACAATGACAATATAGTATGTCTCGCTTTATTACCTGTATAACAATAATACAATAGCGAAATCGTTCTCTTGTTAAATGTGACACATGCAGTCCCAGTAGCAGAGATTTCCTTGTGCCACAATCAATAGAAGAATGCTGCGTGTTGGAAACATACTGATAGATATGGCTATATTATACATTGTATATGAAAATGTAAATCGATGGATATTACAGATGTGTCTACAGTAAGCATTGAAACATGTAAGTGCTTGCTCTGGCGGAACCGAAACCCAATAGATAAACATATATCTACCGTAGATGTAACAGTAAATAATGACTGGTAATACTGCCTGACAACGAAACCAAGGGCTTTTGAGCACGAGTCCCTATGGCGCGCAAAGTGCACAATTAATCCAAGAACTTAATGTTCTCAAGTGAGAACCTATAGGTTCTCCCTTCAGATCACAAGATTTTCAGAGAACCTAGGTTCTCAGAATATTTGTGCAATAAGAATCCCATGTATGGGTGCTTTACATCTGGCTTTGGGGCGTCTTCTGTATCTTGAACCATCTCTTCTGGGCTTCAGAGGCCAGGTTATGAGGAGCATACAGGATATATACTCTGTTGGAAGCTGAACAATTGATACCTTGCTCTATGATTCCGCTTCACTAATTTAAGCCTTCAAAATTAGAGCGAGGAGGAGTGTGGTGATTCGAGGCTAAGCCCGGTTAGAGAACACCTGACTTGCATGCAGTGGTTCGTGGGTTCGAGTCATACACTGAGAAGATGTTTTTCTCGCCTAAATACAATATATCTTGGAGGAGTCGCCTATATCAGGGTCTCCAGTGTCGGCTATAAATCATAAGCTTATGAGCCAACAATGAAAGTGCATTCATACACAAATCTCCCCGTTCTGTACCGTGACACGTACATAATATCCACTTTACATAAAGTGAATGTGCGTTTATTACACCTTCCCCCGCAATATTCTGCAGTATTTTATGCATTAATATGCTGGGTAAATAGGCGAGTCCTTTAAGTAAACATTGGAGGATAGGATACAGATTTTTGGGGCAAGTTTACACATAACTTTCTAATAGTACGGCCTTATGCCTCAAATCCTACATGATAAAAAAGTGCTTAATTGAAAAACCAGTAAGGTATCGATGTAAACATTTACAGTGAAGTAGAGGTAGACATAAAACAGCATAAACTTAAGTAATGTAAACTGTTCCAGCAGGGTAATGATGATTATACATTTTTTTTTGTGATTCAACGAACTTACTCAGTAAAAAAAGTAAATTACACAGTGCTGTAAGAAAAAACCCGGAAGTCAGGTAGCAAGATTTTTTTTTACACGTTAAGCTATTTTTTTTAACATACAGCAGTTCCTATAAGAATAGTCTTAATTTTGGGCTCTTTCGAGCATACAATTTTGACACACAAGTATGTATAAAGGCTTAAAGTTTCTAACGGAAGAACATCTAAGCTAACTTAATGCAACTAAAATAACTATAGTATATATGATACTATATATTATGATACAATAACATATTATCAATTATAATAATCATATTCACCTTATTCCAATTACTGCAACATTCCTTCGTACATACGTGAAGCACTAGCTTCTCTTGTACATCCAAATATTCAATCCGTACAAATATTTTTGAAACTCCTGAACTGGACTTAAATGAAGCTTACAAGTAGTATTTTCACTTATTCAAAATATTGTATACATGCTACATTGAATTCTCCTGGGGCACAACTAAAGTAAATAGTAAATACTACGGACCGCCCACATGGCCTAGATTAAAGCGTCCTTGTAAGATGAAAGTATGCGAAAAACCAATAAAACTACAATATGCATTCCGCACATCGGTTAGGACACCGCGCCGCAGGATATAGCCATTGGTCAGTATGTGTCACCGTAGAAGATTTTATGAAAGATATGAAAAGTTTGCAGTGATTGAATTATAAATATAATCGATACTGTACCGTCCAATATACACGATAATCAATCGATAAAAACAGTTGATGGTTTCAGGAATTCGCGATATGCTTATCTGATAGGGCGTTAGCTACAAGGATTGAACGTTTTTCAATATTGACATTTGAAATAAATTAACTCTTGTCTCAAATTCACTATGTAATGTATAATATTGGATTGAATAACATTGTGTCCGTCGTTTCTGAATACGTCAATGAAATGAATGTACAAGAATGATAACCTAGTAAAAATATTTTACCTTCACACCAATTTGTCAAAACTTGCAACAATACTTCAAAGCAAAATCTATAACGCGTTGCTATGGTATCAAATATCAAAGGTATAATTGCTTCTAATGGGCTACACAACGGTTGACTAATTGAGACTGAAAAAATGGTATACTTACAACAGTCCAAATGCCGACATTTATTTAATAAACATCCACTGTACAACACACGACGAGCATATTCCGCTTATTACAGCATTTTCAATCTGAAACATTACAGTGTGGTATGTAAGTGATCAATAAGACATGAATTAATAAAAACAAATACAAAATAAAACACGCCGACAAGATTTGGCACCTGATATGATAGATCACTATATATGAACGTGAATAAAGCACACGCGGAGAAACTTAATTAAAAGCCGTTCTATCCGAGGAGCATCTTAAACTTACCGTGTCAGTCCAGATTTTATTGATTTTAACCTAGTTCATAATCCATGCAAGCTTGAATAGAGGATTTGATAAAGATATGTATAATGTAGGTTTATTTCCCACAGTGGGCGTCTCCCACCAACTAGATGATGCACACAGGTAAACAAATTCTCGCTTCATTCAACCCGAGTTATTTGATATTTAAAACACAGCCGAACAGGTAGATGCAAACCTTTCACGTTGTTCCGTAAACAAGAAAATGTGCTTTTCCGCCACTGAATTGATTTTCCGAATGTCAATGCATTGCATTCTTTTTATTTAACGGCCCGCATTCCAAAGTAATGACTTCTGATTGTCATACATTATTGCCTGTGTTAAGAGTGGCGGTAGCAGACTAAATTACTGCCATTTTTTTCAGAATATGCATTTTTTCTCTACTGCTGTGTTCCGGGAAAGCTGCTGCTTTGATCAAAATTGTTGACATTTTACGATTTTGTGGATTATTATATTTAAAGAACAATATAACATCTGTAAGTTAGAAAATTAGTGGTCAGTGAATGTACGTGTCATAAGTCATCCAGAGTAGTCATGTAACAAGAAGGGAGTAATTGACATATTCTAGTGAATTATCTAATGCATGTTTTATGTAGACTCATCAGTTATGTACGTCATCAATCTGACTAAAGTGCATCTCCTATTACGCTACGTTTAGGATCTGAACACGGGCTATTGATAGCCTCGTTCTGACGACCCTTCCGCAAGCCAATCAAAAGCTAATTTACAACATTCTGCAAGCTAAAAAAAGCCTTGGTTTTTGATATCCACAATTCTTATGTCGTAAGATGTCAGATAGCCGGTTAGCTCAGTCGGTAGGGCACTTGCTTTGTAAGCGAGGGGCCCTGGGTTCGAGCTCTGGACTGACTGCAAAGTTTTCTTACTCCATCATTGACATTCGAATAAGTCGTCTGATTGGTTCAAATAAAAATAGATTTGCGAAAATAAAAATAGCAATATTGGAAATCCAATTTATACAGAAGACGAATGTGAATGGGCCATTCTCAGATCTTCGTTTAGAAGATCAAGTACTTTAGTCAGATTGTGTACGTCATGTGATACTGACTTTAATTTCTGCAAAACCTGTTTTTAACAGGTCTAAACTATGTTACGCTCTGACGATTTTTGATCAGGAAACTTAACTTTTATTCTTCAAGTACATCACGCGTGAGAATGAGCCTTGATCGGAAGTACTCAAATATCTCTTAAATTAACGAGTTGAGGCGTATCTTTAACAAAATTTTGGATATACATGAAATTGAATTATCAGTCCATCATTTCATTCCTTTACTGATGCCAGTTTTTGAAACATCTAAACATACACTGGCAGATAAAAGTAACATAAAAGATACATACAGGGATACCGTCACTACGTTCTTTATTCATGTAAATGAGGAAATATTTATAAGTTTATACATTGACGGAAATTAAACAAAGATTACTTCTTCCTCTCACATATACTTACATCACTTACAACATATTATGTCTTTTCAATTAAAGGTACCCTTTCGCACACTTCGGCTCAAGTTTAAGATTAATCCAGCAATTGCAAAAAAAGCTTGTAACAGCCTGTTGTTTTATATATTCACACAATAAATGTTATTGTGACGAATGTTATTGTAGTGTAGCAGATGTGTAATTAAGTAGAGTTGAGGAGCTACTTTATACAGCTATTGATTATACTGCATGTATCGCGCAGCTGTCATACACAAGTAATATACCGAGAAACTTCACCTCTCCCCGGGGATCCGACTCCTGGTCTCTAAACGGGTTGAACTGTAAGTCTAGCTACTTAGTTTAGTGGGAATGTCCGCATATCACTGTACAAAAAGGTTTCAAGCTAACATATGTAACTTCACATACGTTATCTCACTTACATTTTGTCACTTTCAGGACGTATTCGAAAGTGAGTTGAATTACCTTATTAATAATTGTTTGTGAAGTAGCCCCACACGTAACAGTAGTGTTGACTTGACCCCGAGCCCATGATAAGTACTTGATAGACGCATCAGAAGTTTTGAAAGACAGAAACACAGTTATTAGGAATTCGCCAAGGGATGGTGGAACACGCAAATCACAAATCCTGCACAGATAACTTTATGGTAACCCTGGGACCGAGTTCTCCTTGTCATTATTTAAAGCGGAAAGCATAGACACGCAGAAGCTATAAATAAATAGTTTGGACATTTATTACGATTCGGAGTAAAATAGTAAGCGGAGTATAACGTGAAGTTATTAAATACAAAACACGGCTATCATGAAGGCGGCATATCATATAACATGAGAGAGAGAGGGAGGGGAGGGGGGGGGGGGGGAGAGAGAGAGAGAGAGAGAGAGTCCGTTATACTAGATTTTAAGGAAAAATCAGGCATTAAACATCACACTGGATTGATATATTTAACCTATATACCCAGGAAGATCTGAATGCATGTTAATTCTATAAGAAACCAATAAGACAGTAAACATTTAACAATGACCACATTTCAAACATTAAAGTATAATTGGGATACTTCGCCTGATATAAATTATAATGAGACTGAATCGAAATTTGCAAATAATTTTATTACATCACTCTATTTAAATTATCGATGTCTGGAATAAAACTTATTTTTCTGCAATAAACAAGGAGATCCTTCGACCTTTTCGCTTCTATGAACGATATATGCTTTTCACACCAGTCCATCCATATAGAATAATTATCGCATGAATAATACATAAACTTACATAGTCCACAAGATACTTACAAGAAACAATGTCAAGTACCATTAAAATGAAATTGATGAAGATAGGTCCGGATTACCAGGTTTCGATGAGTAGGAATATCAGCTGTGCCACAAAATGTTTAAATGTACTCAGCGTATATAAACTGATGAAATAGTACCAAAACAACTACACCATCAGCACCATCATGAACAACAACAACAACAACAACAACAACAAAAGAAGACTAGCAAACGAAAATGAAACTGAAGGCATACTTTGAGAAGAAAATGTACTTACTCGAAGTAGTTTAATCCCGTTTACATAGGTATTATTATGTTATCCTTTATAACATAAAAGACTAGTATTTATCATTATTATTCATTCATTCGTGCAACAAATTTCACGGTTTACAAACCACCCCCGCTTTATAATAGCTGTTAGACTATTAAACCACAACACTGGTGTATATAAATAAATGTATTAATAAGACCACAATTTGACAAGAATGCAGAGCTATGATGGTAACACCCTGTACGGCGTAGGTTGGATTTGATAAAGCGTAAAATAAAATAAATACAAGAGCATTCTGATAACTAGCCCTATCGCCCATTGCTGTCACTATGTTCTTTTAAGTATAACAGAGTTAAATCGGTAGTTAATACCTTCTTTTGATAAAACATAAACTCTTTCGAAAAAAGTTATGCAATATGTGGGAGATAATTCTAAATTTGTTTTTTAGACACTTGACAACTTCCTCAATAAAGTATGATATCTAATACAAACAGTAATGATATATAAATTTTGATTTATACTCTTGTATATCGAACTGAAATGAACCAGGATATTTTCCCTCAGGAAACCATAACGCCCTGCATATCTTATATAATATATGCATTGTCAGTCGATCCTTCCGTATGAATAATAGATAAACTGCTAGCATTCAGTCTTAAAGTGAAACTGAACTGATGAAATCAAGTTTCACTGATGTAAAACCACAGAAAGGAAAATCACTTTCTTGGAGATTATATACTCACTTAAGACAGTATTAGATCATTACACCAGTTTATAGTATTGTTCTTTACAACTTACTACTATATCTTAATATTTTTATCAAAATCATTCATTCATTCGTTCATTCATTTTCTAGCATATCAGCCACCCCCGCTTTATAACAACACATCACTGATGTATTAATAAATACAAGAACGAGAGACCACAAACTGACAAGAATGAAGACATATGATAGTGACACCCTTAACATACAGGTACCTGGCGTAGGCTGAATTTCAATAAATACAAGAACGAGAGACCACAAACTGACAAGAATGAAGACATATGATAGTGACACCTTAACATACAGTACTGGTACCCATACTATATGTTGTGTTTAACGTCTCATATTCGTCTTCACATGTTCTACTTATTATTACATCAGTCCCTTTCTCAACTATATTATCATTTTCACATTGAAACTTCTGAACATTTAATGAAAACCTCTTTGTTACGAAGATATTGTTGCCACGGCGAAGGAGTTTCCAACTCACTATAGTGCGTCAACCGAACTTTGTCTTTAAAATTTTCATATTTTTGTAAAGTGTTTCTTTTAACTGGTCGGTTACTTTCTCTCTTTATGACATGTATTACAATTATTATCTAGAAGAACAACTGAGACATCTAGATGTAACCAGAATTGTGCTTTAAAATAGCGGACACTTGCTGAGTGTTTTATCATCTACATGTGATAAAGACACGTCTGTGGTAATTATACAGTATGTTAAAATCTTTAATAATATTTATCAGTTTCATGATTGAGGAACGTTTCGCAAAAGGAAGTATGTAGTAATTACTTCGCCACCATTTATCTTCCAGTACGTTCTTCAAATGAAAGTGTAACTAGACTACACAATATGCTCAAAGCCTTGACACACTCATCCATTAGAATTATTGTTTGTTTGTTTTGTTGGTTAAGAGTCACACTGACTGACACAATGTAGGTCATTTGACGACTTTTTCCAGCTGTTGTTTATAGAGCAAGAGCTATATGGATCTCTCTGGACACTGTTGACGACTTGTAGTGGTGCACAACGCGACAGAGACGACATCACCCCATCTTCAGGGTGTCCCATACAGGCTTCCGTAGTTTTAAACATGGCTATACACCTAAGTACAAGCACTGACCTTCCGTAAGGTAGCTGTACGGCTTCACAACATGAAGAAGTGTTCCCCTCTGACCAAGGTTTCAAACGAACCCCAATGAGCAAGTCATTCTATGCCAGCGACATTAACCATCCGGCCCCACAATGTATACCCATCATGTATATTGCAGCTCACAATAAACCTCTTACTCCCGGCTCATCACGACTTCCTTGCTTAAGTGTGAGGAAACGCATACCAGTAGAGATGGAGAGGCGAATATTGCTGTATTTAAGTCAGATCATGATACAGTGTTCGTCACATTAGTGGAGTTTTGAGCTGTTCATTTCGTTTTATTTTTACTAAATAGAGATGTATATTTGTGTGACGTCAGTCATTTTTAATACATATGTACATACATACACTGTCGTTTTGGTTACGCTGCGTTCTCAGAAAGTATGTGGCGGCTGTTCCAGAGGACGTTTGTCTTAGTTTTGAAAAGCTTTTATTTATCCAGAGAGAAGACTGACCTAGACCCAGAAATAGCATAAACAACGCCGAAGATTGGCAAAATATGGCTTTATATGTCAATTCTCAGAATGATGGAATTTCTAGTAATAAGTAACCATTGTTCACAATCAATTAACGTTGTTATGTTGAGTGCTGCCTGGGGATTTCGAGAGAGGACAAATTCTTGTATATTTAGGTCGTAACACTTCCTGAAAGAATTTCTGTATCTCTTCCACTTACTTAATATTTCAGGAACATACTATGCAAAGTATCGGGATATATTATTGCAGATATAAATCATGAAATCCTGTTACGGTGAAATATATATGAAACTTCTTGCTATTTAATGCAACAATATCGAAATGCCCGTAGCTGAATTCTTCACATGCAGTATCAAACCACAGTTACAATATTGTAGTGGCAAACGTGCTAGGGGTGATGTATCAGACGGTAATTTTTCTTACCTAGACAGTCTGTTTGTTTGTTTTGGGGTTAACGCCGTTTTTCTACAGTATTTCAGTTATAAATATGTTACGGCGGGCAGTTTACCTAATTGAATCAGTGTTCCTGTTCTGTAACAGTACAAACCTGTTCTCGGCAAGTAACTGCCAACTTCTCCACATGAATCAGAAGTGGAGGACTAATGATTTCAGACACAGTGTCTTCTATACTAATGATTTCAGACACAGTGTCTTCTATCAAATCGCCACGGATAACACGCACCACGCCCGGGGATCGAACTCCGTAGATCTACGCTCTCCCTATTGAGCTAAGCGGTCGGGCTGTTACCTCGACAGAGTGTGGTATTTGTGCGGGGGCGAAGTGATTATATGTACTGATTTAGTTATCTGTTTAATCATAAAAAAAATAGACTGTAACTAGTACTAACTACACATTTAACGTTATAGATGCAGGGAATTTACTGACGTACCTGTAACCACTTAATTTATTTACTCAGACACGTGTAATAATTTTCTATCAAAATCATAATGCAATAACAAACACATAATTCAAAACATAAAACATTTGTATGCAATAAAAAAAACATACGGAACCGGTTTGTATACTCTTCTTATTCAAATATGAAAGTCGGCCCATCAATCATAGATCGGCTTTCAAACTCAGGAAAATATCTTCAAGCATATATTGCTGGCAACCTTTCATAAATTTCACATAACAGCTATGTTACCTCATGTCTAATGAAGGGTGATGAAATAAAGAACAAATTCATGAAAGAAAACGATGCGAACAATTTACTTTATGTTATTCATTTCGACGGTACTACACTCCTTTCAGTGAAATACATTTTTGAATTGCACGGCTCATGCTTTTACTCGCTGTACAATATTATTTGTAAATATTGCTGAGCTAGCAAACTTTGTATAAGGCATGTAGATGAAAATAATCTAAAAGTACGTTTAACCTTTTAGAGCTGTGCAAAGATACTAGACGGAAGTGTAATACCGCCTCGGACACGGTGACAGTACAATACAATTATGAATAAGAGTTCGTAGAACACGAAATGCATCCCCCGCCCCTCCTTGATGCATTCAGTTGCACAAGGAACAGAAATTATTTGGTCACTGTACACAAAAGTTCTAATGTTCTGGGTCAATGTGACCTTGAGCTTTGACCTACTGACCTCAAAATCAATAGGAGTCATCTGCTGGTCATGATCCACCTTCTTATTAGGTTTCGTGATCCTAGGCTCAAGCTTTCTCAAGTTATCTTTTAGAAAGTGTTTAACTGTTCCGGGTCACTGTGACCTTGACCTTTGACCACTGACCTTTAAATCAATAAGGGTCATCTTCTGATCATGACCAACGTCCCTATCAACTTTCATGATCCTAGGTCCAAGCGTTCTTGGCTTATCACCCAGAAACTGTTTAACTGTTCCGGATCACCGTGACCTTGACCTTTGACCTACCTATCTCAAAATCAATAAAGGCCATCTGCTGATCATGATCAACCTCCCTACCAAGTTTCGTGATCCTAGACCAAATCGTTTTCAAGTCATCGCCTGGAAATGGTTTAACTGTTCCTGGTCGTTGTGACCTTGACATTTGACCTACTGATTTCAAAATCAATACAGGTCATTTGCTTGTGATGACCAACTTTTCTGTCAACTTTCATGATCCTAAGCCCAAGCATTCTTGAGTTATCATCTGGAAATCGTTTAACTGTTCTGGGTCACTGTGACATTGATCTTAGATCTACTGACCTCAAAATCAACAGGGGTCATCTACTGGTAATGACCAACCTCCTTATCACCTTAAATGATCCTAGGCCGAAGCGTTCTGCAGTTATCATTCGGAAACCGTTTAACTATTCGTGGTCACTGTGACCTTGACCTTTGAGCTACTGATATTGAAATCAATAGGAGTCGTCTGCTGGTGATGATCAACCTCCCTATCAACTTCTATGATCCTAGGCCAGCGTTCTAGAGTTATCATCTGGAAACGGATTGGTCTAAATACCGACCGACCGACAGCTGCAAAACAATATACCCCTCCTTATTCGAAGGGGTGGGGGTGAGGGACATAAAAATAAAGGAAGGGTTCAAGAAATTTACATTAAGACTATAGAATCCTATTTCGATTCTATGAGGACATGAGTTAAATTTATTTTCGAAGTCCGTTAGCCTGATTTTACAAATAGAACATGAAATAGCAACGCACTATTTTTCCGTACTAACTGAAATTCATTACTAAGAACTTACCATGTATCACTGAACCCTGAAATTGATTAATTTGATTATGCGCCTATTTCTATACAATGACATATTCAGTGGCGTAGCACATTTAAATTAACAAACATTAAGATATTAATGGTTGAATGTAAAAACTCGCTATAAAAGAATGAATAAAGTCATGATTGCATTCTGTGTATTCAAAGGGTTTCCTTACAGACTTTTACAAACTGTACAGTTTCGTCAAATGAACAGTGTTTTTTTCCCTTTCTATCATGTGTGTACGGTTATTTGACGATTCTTCCAAGTCTTGAACCGTGTTGTGTATTGGCATAATCAGTCGATGTGTTTGCTATTTTGAAAAATATAGTTCATCCATTTTGGATAGCTATTTAGCATCTTGTAAGAATTTCAGATTTTTTCCGGGATATTTCAAATTCATTGATGTTAGATATAACATATATATGATAAAACGGAAATAATCAACTAAGTATAATTCTTACAAAGCTGCACGTGAATGAACCAGGGGGACACACTACACAACAATTCATTATAAATATAGCTAAATGAGGTATAAAAACAACACACATGCACACGTAGAGTTATACAAATTGTAAGTAAAAACTAATTTACAATCGATTGGAATCTTTTCGTTTTATGCACTAGGCTCTTAAAGGATACATTGACTGGGATTCTTCTCCACAAAGTAGCTGACATAGACATGTCTGTAGACATGACAAATGTCTGAATGACAGGACAGGGTATTATTAGAAACACGTTTTTAAGGATTTTGGAAAAGATTTACGAATGCTATGAATAGGTCATGATGGAAAAGGGATGCTTGCTACTAGGGAATCCATTCAGTATTTGCCTGTTTTAGGGCAGAGTTAATATTGTTTAAATGAGTTCTCTCTATGTTTTTTCTTCTTCTTCACAGTCTCTGCAGTATAGGTTATTTAATATTTTAACATGCTTAACATATGCATGATTCAGAACGTGGGCCGTGGAGTTTGAAAAAATTCTCAAATATCTATAAGTTATTAATGTTTTCGCGTCGTTTATTTTGATGAATAGTACTTTTTTTTCTTTTCCGCTTATTAGGTATGAATTAACATCACTAGCTGCGTTATTTTCAAAGTAATGTAAATGTTGTGGGCAAGAAGCCAGAAGTGTGTGTTTTATGTATCGCTGGTTATTAAATGCTCACTTTACAAACCTGATCCTGTTTCAATGCCCGGGTATGTTTCGAATTAGTCATTCATCTCATTATATCTTTGATAGAACGTATTAAACACGTCTTAAGAAATAGAGTTAAATGATTACAAACAAGTACAGTGTATTTCTCTTTACCTCTGTGACATTACATATCGTCCATTTTTGACTCAAGAAACAATGACTATAGATAATATATAATTTATAGCAAAAGAGTGTTTTAACACTATTTATGCACGATGGGCGGTAATACGTCGGGCGTAATAATTTCACGAGGGCGCAGCCCGAGTAAAATTATTTGTACGACGTATTACTGCCCGAGTGTATAAATGGTGTTAAAACACGCTTTTGCTATGAATTATTTCAATTCTAATTTAATCTAAAACAGCAGATAAAATATAGAAGCGCTCTTTTATGGTCGCAACAAAAACTTAAACTCTGATTTTTCAAAACTTTAGAATATAGATAATTCAGCAAATAAAAAAGATAGGGCCGTGTGCTTGATTTTTTGCTAGACTGCTTTGAAAAATTTAGACCTCATGCAATATTTCATAATGGGAGTCTATGGGAAAATCCTAACTTTCATAACAATTTCGCGAATAGAATTTTTCTACAATGTAGATTTTGATGAAACTTCCCATGGTTGTTAATAAACAAATAGACTATAATTTGGTTAGATAAAATGTATAGGTCCGTGTGCTTATTTTTGAGATATTTGACTATGAATAAAGTGTACCGGACATTTCACGCTAATTTTAACACATTATTTTGAATATTTTAACGTGCCGTATGTGTTACTATCATATTTTGACTTTAGAAATATAGCAACAGTGCCATTGTTATAAATTTACTCACAGGTTTCAATTTATTCATAAATTGATTTTCATTTCCGTAGGCCGAATCCAGGCTTTATCCTACGTTTTCCGGATAGATAACGTTACGCCATCACTTCCGGTTTTTCAAACGTGCAGAACTACCTTAACAGAGACTGGCATATTAGAATAGTATTTATAAAACATATCTGTGCAAATATTAGATGTTCTTTTGATAAGAAGATTACAGACATATCAAAATCATTTGATTATTACTTGCAAATTAACTTTCAGTTGGAGACTGGAGACACAATACAACGTTCAAATTAGCACGTGAAATGACAGACAATGCACTTACACGTTTTAGAATTCGGGTGCTTTGCAGTTGTATAGTATTAAAACTGTAAAATACTTGCTCGTAAATATAGACTGTGTACTACTACCGGTAGATTACTCAATCATAATAAATGTTTTTCAAGATTCATGTAAGTGTTGGTTATAGGTTATTAGATTTGTATCTTGAAGTCAGCGGCGGCCGATGAATATTATTAGAAACTGAAAAAGATAACTCTGTTATATACTCTTGAGAATTTTGGGAAAATGTAATGAACTAATGGATATAAAGTGCATCTCTTGAATTATTTAAATCAGATTGAATTTAAAGAAAAAAACGACCAGGCCATGCCACTATGAAGAGTCTCCATGGAGCTGATGCCAGCACCTTACGCCTGTGAAACTACTTCACCATGTTCAAGTTCCTCCTAAAAGGTAAGTGAATTAACATTGTCCCAAGCTGACGAACGATATCTAGATTCAATATTCTTGCACATGCAGGGAAACCGTTTAATCGTTCTACATATGGAAATATAATAGATTCTACCTATTTTTCCTGCACATGGACAGTAAACGGTTTATTTTGGTAAATATCTTTGTATGTAGGAAATTAATTTGTCTCACTTGCATTATTTAGAATCAATGCGGAGAAAATCGAATGTGTTTTCCCCCTACAGCTGCTTTTAGTTTGTTATTACTTTACCACTGTTGTCAGGAAATAGCTTTAAGGTAGCAGGGTACACTTAGATTCGAAAATTTTGGGCCATTTCAATCCTCGTCAGCAATGGAACAACATAGACTTCCACTGAATTTATCCCACCCACCCATGCCCATATTTGTTGATATTGTTTATAACTTTATTGTGAATCAGAAATCTTTGCTGCTTCTGTTCATCTGTTTTTCAGGTTCCTGCATAGTAGATCTGTTTCAGATCATAGAATACGTCATCAGGGAACAGTACAATAGCAGAAACTGGTATCCCACAAACAACACACACACAGCTAGCGAGTCGCAATATTGCACTTCCCTAATGAGCAGAATTAGGGTGGCCATTTTATAAATTTCGTGCATGTTCTGTGCTTTTAAATTAATGGCAAAATCAGGACTCTCATACAAAAATACAGAAAGTTATCAAAACGAAAGTTTTACACAATCTATTAAAAATAGCATACCAAAATCTTCAATTTTGCACTTTTTGAACAGCCTGCAAAGATCCCGCTGCAGGAACAATGCCCAATTTTATTGCATTTCTCAATTTAATAGTCCCTACTGAACTTCAGGATATAAACGGAATGGGGGTCCATCCAGCTCGTTTTTTCACAAAATAGCGAAAAAGTTTCTGAGTATCAATCAACAAGCACGGAATCCTTCCGTGATTTGAATTTCCCGCGCCAAGGTGACTCACCGATTCATACAAAGCTAGCAGCAGTTAGTTTTACAACTTACATCAGAATTTTATATGTATCGGCTGTTTAAATTTTCTAAAGAATTAACAATCATTCTTGCATAAAAACTACTTTTTTCACTGGATCCGCCCATGTATAAACGGGAGAAAAATCGTGTGCAAACAAGGCAATTCACGTGCTGTTAATACATGATTTTTATTTTTGAAATGCTTTGCCAGGGACGTATGTATGTATTTCTGCGCAGACTGATATTTGGCATCTGCATCTTGTTTCTTCCATAATAACCTCTTCTTGTAGCATTATAGATACAATGTAATCCATAGTATGTTCAGCTGTATCAGTTTCCAACCCCAAAAGTACTGCCCCCATCAATGTTCGCTCTAGCTTTTCTTAGAGTTTACTCCCTTTATAAAGCGTCTGTTCAGTTATTGTAAATAACTGTGAATAAATAAGTATCGCGTGTAACTTGTGCTATAGCCCGTTTTTAGGTATTATATTAATGATTTTTGTTAGTATCAGTCGGTTTGTTTTTACCCGATTGTTCGCAGAATTCATATAATAAACCTCGAAAGCTAGTCACTAGCTTCGTACTCATCCGTACTTTGTTTGTTCGTACTTCGGTCTCGGTCACAAACAATCCCGCGGGCTTCTGCAGACGTTAATACACAAAAAAACGTTTATTATCCCTACATTATCTCTCACCTTAATTTACAGACATCCAAAATCACGAAGTTCTAATTTTAACAAATATTGACGGGGGCCAAAATTCGAAGTGTACCCTACTACCTTAATCTAATGTTATTTGTTATATGTAATATCCGACGTTAAATAAAGTTTCTTGTTTCTTGTTTTATTACCAAAAAAACACTGATAGATTTAGATTTATTCGTCAAAAAAGTCAGGTTAAGCCCCAATAGTACGGGACAGTCACAAGTTGTTCTACAAATATCACATTTTCTTTCATTAGTCAGATAAGTTTCATTTACAGCACGTTTTGAACAACATGATGTGATTCCAAGGCGGTGCCCTTCTGTGCGTTCCTTTATTTGTTAGTTGTGTAGTTGTAACATGTGGTATTAAGGTTTGGTTTCTTGGAGGCTGCGTTTTTTCAATGTGGTTGTTCCTGCTGGATCTGCTGGATCTACTGGATGTTTGTCCTTGATTGTGTACACTTCGTGAAATTATTCCATTCTAATAAAAGATAGACTGATAAGAAATTTTAAGATAAATGTTTTTTCCTTCGATATGGCTAGGTATGACGAACTTTAGACTCTTTATAAAAGAGAATCCCTCATAGCGGTATCATGCATACCCGCTATTTTGGAGAAAGCGTGTGAGACATAGCAACAATACTGAACCAAGGGGGTGGGGCGTTCCTTATCGGAAAAATCGGATCTATGCATCACTTATAAGTATGAATAATAGATAAACTACGATAATTCATACAGGGTTATTACTCAAGAATAATACATAAACGGCTACCATCTATTTAGGGTTATTTTGACTTGAATAGTACATAAACTGCTAAGAGCCATAGATTATAACTGCTGTGATCCAATGGCATACTCTCCTAAATATTTACCGTATAAAGTGTAATATTTTGTGTGTAAAATATACAATCTTTCTGCTTATAATGTTTCGGTCCCAGCATTATGAAAAATGCACAATGTCATCTTAAAATGAAATTGATGAATAAATGCATGGAGGACCAAGTTTCAATGGGCATGTCACAAGATTGTCCTATAAAAATGAGAAAATAGCAATAAAAACAATAAAAGCAACCACCATAATAAAACACCGTGCGGTGGTCTAATGGATCAGGTACCAGGGAGGTCGGAAGTTCGAAGAGAGACCGGTTGGTGAGCCACCAGCTAGTTAAATAATGGTTCCGATTGCATAACTGCCTGGCATTAAAAAAGTAGGAATCACAAAGTAATGCTGTTTAATGTTTGTAGGTGTCTCATAAGCCAAACTTGCCGGCCCTTTCAGTAAGAGTGACACTATAATAAACAAACACATTACTACTTTACAAAAAGTAACAAAATAAAATCAAATAAATGCAATTGAGAAAATAACGCCCATAAAGTATTATTAGATACACCTACCACACATACGTATATATCTGTAGTCGCCATTTATTAAAGACATACCTGTTTGTTATGGCTGTTTAGTCACAAACCTCTATGATACCACATCAAATATTGCATTGATACCGTCTTCGTTTTAAAGCCAAAGTTTTATCAGATCACAATTTTATCATTTCGATGTGCATATATTTCGCCTGATATAATGAACGTTTACTTTCTATTTTATACATTTGCATAATGTCTAGGGCAGTTATCGTTCAGGTTTTACTATACATAACATTGAAACCGCTAGTCTAGAATGATGTTTTCTCTGACATTATAATATTATTTTGCAAGTTATGATTATCCTCCCTATATGATTGACATTCTGGCCTTACTGCAATAGGAACAAGTGTGTGTTATAAACATTTAAATTAATTGAAGGTTTTCGTTCCCTTTCTGCACGATTTAAGGAGGTACAATGTTATGGTCATAGCAGCAGTTAACTTTTAATAGTGATTTAATGCAAGAAAACGTTTGCCTACTATTGAATGACCCAAAGTCTAATTATGTTGTATGTAACTGAGTGACTGGTTTCCAACAGATAACCAAACATCATAGCATAATGGCCTGTAAATGATTTTTCTTCTATTTTTCGGTTGTCAGTAAATCAAGATTAATATCTCAAAAACTATCAATGTAGAAAACTCTTTACATGATATAAAATGGACCTTCAAGACAAAACATGTGAAAGGGCGACATTAAGTTGTAATCATGTTATTTGTCAGTGCCATTTGGACTATTCTATATTTTCAAAATACATAAGTCCATGCTCAGCATTATCAACAACAGCGTCAATACCGGAGTCTATATTTATATCTATATATTGTATCCATAGTAAGTTATCAAATCGTTCGCAACATTTATTTTTACTATTTTCGATTTGAAGTATCATCGCTCGCTACCTTTTATTCATTTTTTATGAATTGCGTGGGCAAGACGCCAGCAATAAATTATTCAATGTTTAACCCAAGACTGACAGACTGACTCATACAAAGCATAAGTATATAAAACAGATTCCTACGTAGTGAATGTTACATTATGAGTTTGATAGAAAATTATTACATATGTCTGAGTAATTACATAGAAAAATGGTTACAAATAAGTCAATATAGTGTACGTGCATCTTTGTGATATATTGTAGTTAAAGTCATTTTTCCTTGATAATGGAAACACACTTAGGTACTCCGTACTTAAAAGTAAATCAAGGAAGGTTTGACACAGTGTTAAGGCCTGCTGATTAAACACTACATCGGATACGACATTGAGTCGTATCAATAACTGTATTAATGTAAACTATAAAGCATGCTTTCATGTAAATATATATACACAACTTGTTCTTAAAGTATATTGCCATAAGGTAGCAGGGTACACTTAGATTCGAAAATTTTGGGCACGGACGGTCTTACATGTAGCGACGGTCGCAATATTGCACTTCTCTTATGAGCAGAATCAGGGGGGCCATTTTATATATTGCGTGCATGTTTCGTGCTTTTAATTAATGGCAAGATCAGGATTCTCATACAAGAATAAAGAAAGTTATCAAAACAAAAGTTTTACACCATCCATGAAAAATAGCATGTCAAAATCATCAATTTTGTACTTTTTGAACAGCCTGCAATGATCCCGCCGCAAGAACAATCCCCAATTTTATTGCATTTCTCAATTTAATAGTTCTTACTGAAATTCAGGATATAAACGGCATGGAGGCCCATCCAGCTCGTTTTTTCACAAAATAGCGAAAATATTTTTGAGTATCACTCCAAAAGCACGGAACCCTTCCGTGATTTGAATTTTTCCGCGAAAAGGTGTCAAATTATTCATACAAAGCTACCAGCTTTTAGTTTTACAACTGACATCAGAATTTTACATGTGTCGGCTGTATAAATTTTCTAAAGAATTAACAATCATTATCTCTCACCTTAATTTACAGACATCCAAAATCACGAAGTTCTAATTATAATAAGTATATTGACGGGGACCAAAATTCGAAGTGTACCCTGCTACCGTAGCATAGACAATCGTTTCATCCGCGAACAGCCTCACTTGCCCTTAACACCTTCAGGCAGATCATTTATGTAGAAGAGGAATCGGCAAGGTCTAAGCACCGAGCCTTGAGGGACACCAGAGAGGACGGGTAGATTGTCTGAATTGTGACCTTCAATGACCATCTGCTTGGTGTGACACTGAAGGAAAGACTTGACCCAAAAAGTGACCTGTGTTGACACCTAATCTTTTAATTTATGGAGTAGTTTATGATGATCTAGCTTATCAAAAGCTTTGCTGAAATCTATGACTATGGCATCTATTTGTTGACCTTGTTCTAAGCTGTCATTGACTTCTTAAAAGAAACAGTTGGGTTTTGCAGCGGTTCTTTGACCTGAAACCAAGTTGATAAGGGCTAAGGATATTAAACTTATCAAAGGAGGACATAATGTTGGAAACCAGGGCGTGTTCCATTACCTTTGAGGTGATACATGTAAGGGATATGGGGCGATAATTGGAGGGTTAGTACTTTGGACCTTTTTATATGCAGGGGCAATGACAGCATGCTTCCAGTCAGTGGGGACAATACCAGTATTAAGGGAGATTTGGAATATGTGAGTGAGGACTGGGGCTATTTCTAAGTGCAATTCTTTTAATAACCTAGGTGACAGACGCTTTGCTAGGATCTAGGTTTTTAAGGAGCTTTTTTCACTCTGTCCACGGATATATTGACCTTGGGTATGGCTGGCTGATTTGCAGGAGTCAGCAACTGTTTGCATGGCGGGCTGAGGCCGAGAGAAAACTGACTCAAATTACCGATTGAGTATGTTGGCTTTAGCTATAGGATCTACAAATGTTTGACCTTCACTTTTGAGAGGAGGAACACCACAATTTTCTGTCCCATTTGATTTAACAAACGAGTATTTTTTTTTGTTTTGGCCTTTTTTTGTAGTCAGCAGTAAGGTGTCTAAATACTGCCAGTAGCTATTTCTAATATCTTTTGGTATGTTTCCCTTTAGCTGATTATATTTTTTGACGAGGTTTTCGGAATGGGAGTGGGAGTTTGACCTTTATATTTTGGAGAATAATCGGTCCAGTTTCCTAATTTAATAATGGCAGGAGTAATGCATGGGAGATAACGACGGAGTTTAGTGCAATTAGTTGGGGTGTTGATAGAGCTAAGACGGTTTAACTCATCCTTAAATGCTAACCAGGCAGTATTGAGATCTGTATGATTTGCTGCAAGAATGTGCTTTGAAAACGATTTCAAAGTCTTTTTTGAGGCCATTCCAGTTTGCTTTCTTGTAGCATTTCATTTCTCTGACCTTTTGTATAGGACGGCCTTTATTAACCTTTATCTCATAAAATACAATGTCGTGATCTGAAGAACCTAATGGCGTAGAGTTGTGATGTTATGGACTTGAGAGGGCATGTTTATGAGAAAAAGCTCCGAGATGTTATTTCCTCTAGTGGAACTACATGCAAGATATACGTTAGATATATGTTAAAGTGACTACTATATGTAAAATATGTGTTTACGTCTAGCAATACCGTACTAGAATCGATGTAAATAATAATTATATGTGATATAGATATAATTCCAGCCTGTACTAAGTACTTGACAGAAACATTTTAGTATAAACATATCAGCTTGAAATATCTAACGCAATATTCTTGCAAACTCTTAAAAAATATGTGAATGTATAAGCAGAGTAGCATGCAGAAAATTAACTATTGTTTTCAAGGAATTTGCAAAGGGTTGAAAAAACAAAAAGAGTTCTTACTTCAGTGAAGTATATGAGTACACAAGAAAATGTTACGGAAGGACAGAATACGGACAAATGCAGTTCATCATACACTATATGCTTCAAGGTACCAAGGGCATCAAATCTCCTTGAAGAAAAACTCAATTAAATAGTCCAAAAGTCCTAAAAACTTGAACTAATTAAGAATTGAAAAGTTATTTTATGTGACTATATCCAGGCAGTGTAAATCATCCAAACACTAAGTAATAGAAAGAGCATTGAAACTAGAGGGTAAACGATTTGTACGAGGGGGCGTAGCCCCCGAGTATAAATCGTTTACCCGAGAGTTTTAATGTTCTTTCTGTTTTGTATCATAGCCATCCATATATGGTAGTTTTAGGCGGTCCACACTGCCATATACAGCAGTTCAGTGAGTACTTAAAATCCTTGCTTTACAAATGTGTAAAGCCCAGGTAAAATAAACCAATGCTAGAGCAGAAAATCAATAAAATACACTTTGCTGTCTACTGTTCCAGACACTGGCATACTTGCCTATCTAACAGTGCAGTAACTAGCGTGCGGGTATTAAATACCTGCACACTTTTAGTTACCGCACCCTGTACTCAAGAGTATACGAATTACCTGCACCAAATTTGTTAAGAAAAAACACCGAGCTATGATACAATTAGCTGATGAACCACTAAAAATGCTTCAGTGACGAGTCACTATGGAGCTGATGTCCGAGCAGCTTACACTTGTAAATTATAGTGATAGACTGAATTCTGTTAAAATGACAATATATAAATACCATATGGCAGCGTGTGTGACATTGATATTGTCAACCCGAGGGCAGAATGTCACCCGAGGCGATAGCCGAGTGGTGACATTCTGTTCCGCGGGTTGACAATATCAATGTCACACACGCTGCCATATGGTATTTATTTTATTATACCGAACAAAACTAAACACATAAAAAAGTTTTAAAAATGTTTCTGGTTCATTTAATTCAACAGTTTCATCTTTAGCGCGGTAATCAGTTGTGTACACACTGAATAGCGACGTCATTACAATATGACACTGTGTACAAGGGACGCAATCATACGGCTAAAAACCTGAAGCAGTTATTTGCCCTTATATGACATTCAAAATATCAGCGCGGTCACATGACCTGACAGTCACTTTCGCTTGGTCACGTGTCAAAAAGACTGAAAATGTTTCTGATAGTCAAAATATCTCCTTTTCGGGTAATGGGATTTTACCATTGTAGACAAAAGTGAGGTATAATAAGACAAACTGTCCTCCAGCAAGACAGATGGACGGTTTCTTCCATAAAAACGAGCCTTGGATTACAGATGGGCTTCACTGTTATATTTCCAAATATCTTAAATAGATGCATGGTTCTGTTTATATTAAACAGTTTATATTGTATAATAATGAGGTGAATATTACCTTGGTCAGGTCCATAGACTTAAGATATTCACCGATATTATCGTGCAGTAAGTGTGAGTTTATTAAAAAAAATAGTTGCTCGTAAGAATATCACTTTTTGCGATGAATATCACTTTCTCTGGACCTGCATGTGACCAGTCACAAGCTGAATTTACGAGTCATAAAATAATATGACTGTTGAACTGAAAGGAACTATAGTTCTTTATGCAGGAAAGCACTTTAATTTTGTAATCTAAATATCCTTGGGGAAATGACATAGCTATTTTCCTCTAATACGGACATAGTTTATGACATCCAGCCGGAGTAATTACGACATGAATAATAGATAAACTGCTAGTTTCCGAATATATAGTTCTCATGATATTTACAATTACCTTTTGGCTTATATTATTTCTTCTCTAGTAACGTAAGAGTGAATGTGATGAAAACAAGTTTTGACGACGGTCATGTTTTAATGGAGAAGGAATATGAAGTGAGCCGCACCATGAGAAAACCAACATAGTGGGTTTGCGACCAGCATGGATCCAGATCAGCCTGCGCATCCGCGCAGTCTGGTCAGGATCCATGCTGTTCGCTAACAGTTTCTTCAATTCCAATAGGCTTTAAAAGCGAACAGCATGGATCCTGACCAGACTGCGCGGATGCGCAGGCTGGTCTGGATCCATGCTGGTCGCAAACCCACTATGTTGGTTTTCTCATGGCACGGCTCAAGTGTGTCACGAATATAGCTCTACTGTGCTTAGCATATATAAAATGGCAAAGAAGTATCAAAACAGCAAGAGAAACAGACATCTTACAGAGGAAGGTAATTCAAAGTCGCATGGTGAGACAAAGTAGGAATCCAGTAACAGATACTTACCTGTGCTTGTTTCTCCTCCTGAAGATACAACCCTTTGAATACTGAGTGCCAAGTAAGGGAACTACCAGTCCCATTTTTAACATATCTGGTATGACCTGGTTACGGATCAAACCCCCCGAACTTCCGCACTCAAAGCGGACACTCTATCATTGCTATTGAGGCGGTGTAGAACGAAAAGAGAATATCAGAAAGAAAATTGAAGACATATTTTCTATAGAAAAAACTTAGTCAATAATTCTACTATCAATACAGTGTACATATGATTATACTGACCCTAAGAACCACCATTATTCATACATTCGTGCGACAAATTTCACGTTCGACCATACAACCCCGCTTCGTAATAACTGATAGGGCGACCACAACACTAATGTATTAATAAGTATAAGACCAAGACCACAAACTGACAAGAATGCAGAGCTATGACGGTGACATCTTCTAGGGTAGGTTGGATAAGAACTTCCACAGAATTTAATAAGAAATAAAGTGCAATCTGAAAGGTAGCCATGCAGCCCTGCCGCTGCATTTTATAATGTAACAGAATTGAAAATAGTAATCGAAGAAGCTTTGCACTATTAAACTCTCTTAAGTAACTGCAAAGGCTCTGTCTGCAGAAATTTCAACTTACATTACATTCTGTTTCATCTCATTCCAAGTTTTACCAGGGACAAAGTATGTACACAGTGAAATGATTTAATAGTTTTCCCCTGAATACCTGACATCCCTCCAACCTGAACGAATTTTGCAGTCCCGAAATTTGGCCTTCTTATTTCGCTAAGACAGTAACCATGTAAAAAGGAATCCCTCTATTTTGGAAACCCAAACACATTTCTCAGACCAAACTCTGTCAACACAAACTTTATCCTTAAAACAACAATTTTCAACGCAATCAGAATTTTGACAATTGTCTTTTATCATGATAACGAGAATTACGTTTATTTGGTATCATATATCTACAAGAATTATAATACTTAGTAATAACTAAATCTATGTAATGTAGCAAACACTTCACCGACAAAATCCCTCTAAACCGTTAACTATTCAAAACAAAACTTTAACTCTGGTCCTGGTGTATCAAGTTTTGTCATCAATATATTGCCTAGTCCGGTTTTTAAGTTATCATGTCCTGACAAAACAAAAGGATGTACTTATAAAATTTAAAGGTAGAGTTTGGTTTTTTCACTTTACAGTCCATTCAACTGCCCATGTTTCACAAAATTCCCTCTGGTAGTTTTGAAGTTATCGGTAGCTAGTTTAAATAAATGCTGACGTGATAACTAATGTGTACGCCAAATCGTACATGTGTTGATTTGAAAAAAGACGAAAACATACATTGTAAAATGGAATCAAGTAGTGCCCACTATTTATCTATCTATTGACAACATTCCAGCCTCTCGTATAATTATTTGGCAGACATCAACAACATTTACTCCAATATCCTTGAATGTATTACAGCGTAACATACAGAAACAGACTGGTTCAAGGACTTTGCCAAGGTAAACAAAATTATATTGATAATGTATGCATAACACAATAACTTCATAATAACTTTATAGCTTTATGATACATTTTACAGTACATCAACTGAATCCGTAACTGTATACATAAAATTTCTCAAATTTATTATGATTTCATTTTCTCAAAATTGAGCGTCTTAAATTAAGATCAAATCGTACGAATGATTGTATCAGAGAAGCAAAATAGCTTGCGAAATAAAGCACGAGTAACTGGCGACAAAACATTGACACGTTGAGATCTTGTACTTGTAAATTTAAATCTGTACCAATTTAAATATGAATTAAATCAAGATGAATACCGTCCCGAAGAACCGATGATGATGATGATGATGATGATGATGATGATGATAATAATAATAATAATAATAGTAATAATAATGATAAAGAAGTTTTCAACGAAGAAACACATTCGACCTAGTCCCGAAGATAAAAATCGTGCATAACGTCAGGTAAGACGCCAGCAGTGATGGTTTTATGATGTTGTCTTGAGTAATCGTCGATTAGTCAACAATAGTGGGCTAGCCAAGAAAAATATACAAACAAAATGATATTTCAATGCTGGGTCATCTTTACGTGTAGTACTAATAATTGCATTATATTAGACCATTATTACACATATCTGAGTAGGCATTGAAACTAAAAATACAAAGTTCAAGTAAGCACTATCAGTTTTAGATATATTATTATGTTTAGCTAATTGCATGAAATTACACAGTCTGAAGAAAGTATTTAAAATATCGTTTTACGAAAAAAGTTATTTGAGCTAAAAACATCCTGGGTAATTATCAGGAAAAAATGGTGACCACTCGGCTAAAACTTTATTGTAGGCTTAGGTGACTATGTACATAGTATCTCATGCAAACCATGCACTTTTTATCTGTAGGCATGAAAAAAGCATCATAATTACTGCAACAGTCAGCAGTTTGTAAAGAAAAATATATAAATTTAAAATCTTTTAATGCCCTAAGGAAAGTGTGACATTTTGGTTGTGAAATTTGTCAACTAACTGACGATTTTTAATAAAAGTTAAAACCCATAGAATTTCACAAGGTAAAACAATCTCTGCTACCAATATAATTGTATGCGTCAAAGCATGGGGAAAATATCTAGAAATATGAGAAAATCAAAGAAAACAATTCAGAACTGTTAGATGTATGACTGTGTTATCATGTATAGCAGGCAACAAAGATAGCTTACTTTTTCATTGCATTGACATCACAAGCATATGATAATGTTTGACAAACGGTGTTCGCTCATCAACAATCACTCTATAACAAGATTGTTTCCCTTGTGTAAAGAGGGCTTAGGGTAGGTCTCTAATCGGAGTAAATAAATAGAATGCCCCTATGACGTTATTTTGTAGTTGTCGTCCAGTTTTATTTACTGAGACAAGAAATAATTACTAAAATAATTGATATTACAAGGCAATCATTCCCATGCAGAAATACCAGACACTGTTTAGATAAGAAGATTACAGAAATGATGGCAATATTAACTCAAAACCGTCTGATTATTATCATTTGCAAAGTAGTGTTCAACTTGGCATTTTTTAGTTGTAGACTGGAGACATTCACAACGTGGAGCAGTGCGATCAATACGCTCTAAAGCCGAATGCTGTGCTGTTTAAAAGTATTGAAACAGTTCAATCCGTGCCCATAAGTACAGACTGAAACTAATGGTATTTTTATATTTCAAGATGACTCAATCGTATAAAATGAGTTTCACGATTCATGTCAGCATTGCTAATAAGATATTAGATCTAGCTGAGTATTGTTATAGCGCCCCGACAATCGTTATTGTATGGTGGCTGATTTCTGCCATCTCGTTCTGGCGTGTTGGCGCGTTTGCAGGGCGCCAGAACGCCAGGACGCCAGAACGACAAATGCCTTGTTTGTCGTCTTGGCGCGTATAATTGTCGTCCTGGCGTCCTGGCGTTCTGGCGCCCTACGATCGCGCCAACACGCCAGAACGAGATGGCAGAAATCAGCCACCATACAACACGCTAAATTGGGAAGTTGTCGTCCTGGCGTTCTGGCGTCTTAGCGCGTTTGCAGGGCACCAAGACGCCAACACGCCAGGACGACAATTATACGCGCCAAGACGACAAAATCCATATTTGTCGTTTTGGCGCGTTCACTTGTCGTCTTGGCAGAACGAGATGGCAGAAATCAGCCACCATATTATTGCGTCTCACTAAACTTTGTCAATCCGGCTTTCAGAATGTTCTTTGTACATCACTTCCATGGAATGCCCCAACCCTTCCCTTAATTCGCCAGTACGCCCGCCAGTTTGAAGCGAAACTGTCAGTTTACGAGATAGTGCAATTCGTCTTGCATGACACTAGCCGCCTTTTAAGGCAAACAGTTTTTGCCAAATAAACTAAAACATCTCTAAAGCTACTGTCCGGACAAGAGCTTGCGGGTTCCTTTAGCACCACACCCCATTTTTGAGATAGGGAATGGGGCTTGAAAGAGACACACTGTCTCACTGAGATAACATTTCTGTCAAATAAAATAATATTGCACCATAAATGCACAGTTATAATCTAGACAAGTTCGGAACGTTCTTACTGGGTATTTCTTTTGTTATAAAATACCCAACAAGCGACAAAGTATCCAATAAGCAGTACGAAATTAGTAGAACTTACCATTACCTTTTGTCCTCAGTACAAAACAAAATATTCCCTTGTTGCTCACACCGAACAGCCATTTAGCCGACAAGATATCTTTTCATTTAAATCATGCGTGCAATCTCCAAATTGACTTGTATCTATGTACAAAGTTTCATGAAAACATATATTGTACCTTTAAATGTGCATCTTGTGTGAGTGGCGTTCCGGAAGGCGAAAGTTGGGCGCTATAATGACTTTCGTTGGGGCAAACTAACGTTTGGTGGAGCGACGTTTATCGCGGGGTCGACGTTTTGTGGGGCGACAGAACGATGTAAGCAGCCATCATTTGAGCCGTGCCATGAGAAAACCAACATAGTGGGTTTGCGACCAGCATGGATCCAGACCAGCCTGCGCGGATGCGCAGTCTGGTCAGGCTCCATGCTGTTCGCTTTTAAAGCCTATTGGAATTGGAGAAACTGTTAGCGAACAGCATGGATCCTGACCAGGCTGCGCGGATGCACAGGCTGGTCTGGATCCATGCTGGTCGCAAAGCCACTATGTTGGTTTTCTCATGGCACGGCTCATTTATTAGAAATTGAAAACTATCTATTTTTCTGACTATCTTACGTATCTGTCTATACCTATGTAATAAATGAACTATTACATAAAGAATGCATCTCCTGAAATATTTAAAGACCAGTTTAGCTTCAGGTTAAATTGAAATTAAAGCCATCAGATCATGCTATTTTGAAGAGTCTCTGTAGAGCCGGTGTGTGTTCACGTCCCCCATAAATGACAATAAATTGCTGATGGTTCAAACTGATGAATGACAATGCAACTACTAACATAGTAAAATATAGACTCTTGATCGAGTTATCAGACAGTGTACTGTTTATTTTGGTAAATATTTTGTATCAAGGAAGTTATTTTTTCTCATTTACATTATCTAGATTACATGCGGAAAAAAGGCGATCACACTCTGATATAACACTAACTTGTCAAAAAGCCCTGGTATTTCCCATGTTACGTGACTTTGACAATCTGTTCAACAATTTAGTCAAATACAAGTAATAATATCGTTCCATTTTCAAGTTTATAAGCAAAACACGAATCAAATATAAGCAATAGTTTATGACAGTTTTTAAGTATTTAAAACGTGAACTATTTCTTTTGAATTCAATATCATTGCTAGTTTTAAATTTGCATTTGATAAATGTTATTTTGCCAATTCGTTTCCTATTTGCGGTACGCCGTTTCGCTTCTGGCAACCGGCCTGGCATTCGCTTGACTTCCCGGCACTGACCGGGGCACTCCGGCGTACAGCCACATGCCGATAAAAATCATATATTTTCGCAATATATATTTGGATAAACATTTGGAAATTTGTGATTAATAAGGAAAGAAAAAAAAGAAAAAAAGATACCAAAAGAAAAAAATCGCTTATTTGGAACAGGCCACAATAGAAAATCATATCAAATTAGAAGTTTGTCAATTTTCTCTTGCAGGACACGTGGCCGGCGTTCCGAAGAAATCCATTACTTGATCAAAATCTGATTAATCACCTTTAAAAATGAGATTTGTTGCACACCATAGACTGGTGTTTCATATCTGCCACTTACCATTCCAAGGCGGTGCCCAACTGTGTTCTTTTATTTGGTTGTTTAATTGTGTTTCTTTGTGTATGTTTGTTTTGGTTTAAATGTCAGTCATTTATACATCCATACATGTACTGGCATAGACTTGTCGCGTTCTTGGAGCGTGGCTTTCCCTGTATGACCTGTTACTTACTCATACCACACATATATACACCTGTTTGTACTTAGAACTGAAATTCTTGGATCATTTATTAAAGCATGCCTGATTGTTATTTTACTTTAAAATATTCGTACCGTAGCATACTTATCACAGAACTCTGTAATACCACACCCAAGAATAGTCTCTGAAGCTAGTTTTACCAGATCGGCCTTTTTATCTTCGCATTCCAGTTTTTTTTTCTTTTATAATTTACATACTTTGTCTGATAAACTGAACTTTTAATTTCTTCTTTGAACATTTGCATTATTCCAGTTGTAGTCAATGTAGTACTAAAGATAACATATGGAACCTCTATTAAAATAACTGTAGCCTAGAATGGTGCTTTCTCTTCTTGAAAACCTAAATTAGCACTTTGGTTATGATATGACCTTTCTGTTGTGATAATAAGCAAATAGTATAACATATAGTCAATTAATTATTTACGACTATTAGTTTCATATCTATCAGTACTTTTTAACAGTTCTTTGATGGCACGATCTCAGATGGAAACGTTTGGCACACAATATGGTCTTATTCTGGCAGCCTTTAACTTTTAATAGCAATTTAATGCATGAAAACGCCAGCCTACTGGCTTTAAATGACCTATTTATTGGTTTGGCTGTATGTACTGAAAGTTTCTAACTGACAGGTAGAGAAAAACAAGCCTCATGACTGTAAAATAACATAGGATAATGCCAAGCCTGGGTTCCAGTCTGTCGATTTTTCGTGTGCTCCTGTTCGGCAAATCGACACTGATACTACCAAAAACTAAACGGCCAGTAACAGCGACTTGCTCAATACTTATGAAATAGCGCGTATGTTATGAAAAAGCAAATAAATATCAGGCTAGATAATGCCCTGAGGTCTTTTGTTTTGGTTGTAAGTAAATCAAGATCAGTATCGCGGAGATCGGAGTTTTCCGATAATATACTTCTTTAGAAAATCTGATATGCTAGAAAATGTCGAAAAAAAACATTATAAAGTAAGTGGATTTTATATGAAATAAAGAACAGCCATGCTTAGTGGTGTTCAACCTATATAATTTATAAAGTAAGTGGATTTTATATGAAATAAAGAACGGCCAGGCTTAGTGGTGTTCAGCCTATAAAAAGCAGGTATCCATTCGCACAGAAGTGTTCCACGAAAGACAAATTGATGAATTATGAAAGTTATTGATTTCTCGTAGACACCCGAAAGTCAGTTATCAGTGATACCAGAGATCAATAAGTAGGTTGAATCAATATTGTTTCTGAGTGGCAGGTCTTGTAGTGCTAAAAACATGTACATTTGAAGTTAACAAAACATGTTCCATAATCGTCATTTTAAACTGCTAAAAGTTGATAGGGACGAAGGACGGGAGATCCTGACTCAGAGTGTCTGCGGTTTTAAGCAATATCTCTTGAACAAATATGTCCATCGAATAATGCCGGGGGGTTGAATAACACAAATGCTTTCCAATAAATTTTGTATCATATCGGTATTTGTTTATCATTAACATCATGCTACATAAAGCGTCGTATTACCATACTAATTACATCGTTATGATATATAATCAATTAGTCTAAATTGTTCCCGATCCAGCAAACACACAAGTATTTGCTGGTCTAGTAATAGAAAAAAAAGAGAAAAAGAGAACCACTGGCAGTCTACAACTTTAAGGAGGTAGGTTACCTTCATATTTGTATGTGCGCATGTCCAACCGGAAGCTAATGTGACGATTTACGACGAAGTTTACGACAAACTAAATGTGTTTGTATATTCATTCTTCTGAAAACAAATCATGAATTTGTCTTCGATCTGATGCTTTATGGTTTAATAATGCAGAAATAATGAATAAATTGCCGCAGAAACGCTTCAAAACAATGTTGCCTTAAAATGACGCCATTGACGTCATGACGTTACGTGTCAGTTACCGCGCAAAATTAATAGCTTTTATCTTGAAAGTACGTAATTCTGTACATTTTCTTTATTTTAACTATTTTCAAATAACCATTATTTGCTGAAATATTTTTTATGAGTCTTTTGGTCTGAATAATAATCAATATTTTGCTTCTTTTATGTAGTTATACTGAAATGTTACGCGGAATGTAAGAAAATGGATGATGGCAACCAATGTTATTTGGAATATAGTTAGGTGAAAGGTTACTTGTTACGGCCATTTTCAAATAAAAAGTCTAGCAGTTTGATTTGTAATACCTATTTTTCAGGTTCCATTGATAATTTGTTACTTACATACTAAAACTAAGATCTAAAATTGTTCAAATTTCAGTAGAAAATTGTGGTTTCTTGAATTGATTTGATGTTACCATGGAAACGAAGCCCGTGACCTATGTATCTAAATGTAAAATTCAAAAGCGTTGACACTGGTCTATTTAAGAAACACAGCCTCGGCTTTTTATTTTCATTTCAACAATATTCATGAGAATAATAGCAGCACGCTGAACGATTTTTCCATGAAAAATGGCAGACGAGGGGTACTGCTGTACGTATTCTAAGCTGTGAAATTTGTTTGAATAAATGCAAATAACACGAAAATGTAACCTACGTTAGAAATAATATGTTTTAAAACTACATCAACTAGAAAGATAATCTTATTCAATATTTTTTTAAAGAAATTACGATTAACAGCAAGATATAAGCTATTTTAAACATCTCTGTTGCCATGGTTACTTTAAAATTTAAGAAAAATAGGGTACCATGTAAAGGGCTTGGTATTTTGCTAATAATATTACCCAAATATTTCATGTTGGTCATTAACAGAATGGCACTGAAGCCGTCGAAAACCTCTATTTTCATACATAGTTGTTTAAAAATGAGAGAAAATGCGTTACCATGGAAACACGAGCCCCGCGACATATACATTTTAAGCTTATATTAGAAAGATAACGTGTATACCAGTAAAATTATCAATTATGCAGATTTCTACGGATATCAATGAAACTAAATTACACTGAAAAGTGTTAAATATCCGTATTTTCCTTCTTCTTTCAATATGAAATACCTTTGGAGGGTCATGTTCTTCAAACCTGGATAAAAATTGAACTTGAAGGGACAGAGACAAACGAAATTGAGATTGTAGCAGTTAAAACTTCATATTACACGAAATACAAAATCATGCTGCGGTTCAATTAATTTGAATTTACCCTTGTAACAAGGTATCCTACCTCCTTAAGTTACGATTTGAGGAGAATCATGGACTTCAATTATGTTTTAAACCATCATAGGCAATATTAATGGTCACAAATCTGTTGCAAATGATGTAAAAATACGTTTTCGTGCAAAAATAAGCGTAATATATATATATATATATATATATATATATATATATATATATATATATATATATATATATTAATTATTGCCTTTTTGATAGGTATCCTGAGATTTTGGACCAAATAAAGCTCATTTCTATCTCTATAATCTCAGAAAATCATCAAAATTAATAGACTTTATTTCGATTTCTTACCGACTGAATCATATTTCAGCTTCCAAGCAAAATCCAATTCAGATAACTTAAACGATCGCGAAAACATACAGTAATGACAAAATGACGACAGGGTATGAATTTAGGCATGTAAATCGACAATGAATGATCTTAGTAAGTTTGCCACAGTTTATGTGTACTGAACATCTCGGTAGCGTTGGGGCTCAAATTCCCATCGATCACGACGAGAGGTGTGCAATAACCATGCGCAATACCTGCCCAGACCAAGACGGAACTTCCAACCTTTCGACTTAACGTTCATTTCTTCTACCCTGACAGTGCCGTAATTACTTTGATGCTGCTATGCGGCGTTACAAGGCACCTCGGTATTTGTTTAGCAAATTGCATTTTATACATTTAACAGATCTATGAAAATCACGATTTCTATTTTCACCCGGAGTAAAATAGACAGATTTGATACCAATACCTGACCTGAATAGTCTTCTCTATGTTTTCCTAAAAGTGCATAGCTAAATCCAGCAGATGTAGTCTCATTAATTCTATATAGAACTGAGTCGACACAGAAATTAATTTTGTAAATCGTTTATTTAAATCTTCTTTTTAGCTGTACTGTTGTAATACATATAACAGGCAACCAGTGTGTACATTTGCATCTAAATTGCTCAGATATTTGTCGCAGTTGGCTTAAATTGCACCATTTTGTCTTGTATAATTTCAATATTTCTTGGTAAGGATTATTTAGATATTGGTAAGGACTCCGAACCCCTAGCTCTAATTTACTCCAATTATGCAAGAGAGTTGTGTATTCATTTTAACCTGATTTGCTCAGACTTTTTTCCGAGATGGCTAAAAATGCACCTTTTTGTCTTTTTGTGTCTAGTATAATTTCAAAATTCTCGGGGAAAGACCCTTGACCTCCATGTGAACTTGTGCTCTAATTTTGCAAGAGAGAATAGTGTGTGCATTTTAACCTTATTTTTCTAAGATATTTCTCTGACACGGATAAATGCACCCCGTTTTGTATTGTATAATTTCAAAAGTTCTTGGGGAGGACGGCTTTGAGTCCCAAACTCGTCTTGCACTCCCCTTATGCAGGCAAGTTTTGTGTACATTAAAATTTGATTTTCACAGATCCTTTTGTCGGAAATGGCTTATAACGAACCATTTTGCATTGCAGAGTTCCCCTAAACCCCCACTCCTTTCTTTACTCCAATTGCTCAAGTCAGTAGGATATTCTTGTCAACCTGATTTCCTCGGAATTTTTTAACTGAAAATGACATGTAGAATTTCATCCCTGAAACCCAACTCAACATATGTCTTAATGAAGAAAAAAAGTTCAAATTTGATAACGACCTATATAATTTCATTGTTTACCTAAGCCCAAGTATACATCGCTATTTCCCGAAAGATTCTGCCTCAGTGCTTTTACGTGTCTGGTTACGGCACTGTCTACGGTATACTCGAAGCTTGCCATCACTTCGATGAATGGACAAGCCCGCCCGCTTAGCTCAATAGGTAAGAGCGTTGGGCTACGGATCTCGGGGTCGCGAGTTCGATCCTCGGGCGGGGCGTATGTTCTCCGTGACTATTTGATGAACGACATTGTGTCTGATATCATTAGTCCTCCACCTCTGATTCATGTGGGGAAGTTGGCAGTTACTTGCGGAGAACAGGTTTGTACTGGTACAGAATCCAGGAACACTGGTTAGGTTAACTGCCCGCCTTTACATGACTGAAATACTGTTGAAAAACGGCGTTAAACCCAAAACAAACCAAACCAAAATCTCGACTCGTCGGAGAAGAGAACGCTATTCCATTGATGCTTTAGCCAGCGATGATGTGAACTTGCCCAATTAACACGATTTACGCTGTGACGCCGCGTCATAACACAGCCAGCGTAAGGAATCTAGACGTCCACGTAGACAACCTCCGCGCAGACGATTGCGTACAGTTTGGTCAGAGTTTCGGTTGTTATGTGCACCATGGGTCTTAGCAGCAGTGGCAGTTAGTAGTGGCAGTAGCAAAGACAGTTTGGAAACAATTGCATAGGTGGTTGTTCATGATAAAGCGGTCTTGCCCACGCGTTGTGACACGCGAATATCCACTACGTGGTAAATCTTCCGTACGTCCTGTTGCTTGAAAACGTTGCCTAAGGTTTCGAATAGCACGGCTAGAACTGCCACCAACCCTAACAACCTCATTCGTCACCATACCAGCATTAAGCATGCCAATGGCACGTTAAGATAAATTTGCTGGAATTCTAGGCATATCAAAAAGAAAGGAAACTGATTAAATTTCAATATTTTTCAACGTCGTTATCTTATTTACAACAAAGTCTATAAAATCAGACTGAAAGGCACGGATTATACTGGTCCTTGCATGCACAAGGGAATCAATTTCAACGTTTTCCTGCTTTGTGTGATGCGTACAATCCAGTTATAATTGCTTTTATTTGACAAAATCGTTCGCCTGGACATATGTAGACCATTTGACATGCTGATTTCTTTATAACATTAAAAAATATATATAGAAATCGGAAGATTCTTTTTTTTTTTGTTCAGTATATTCTTGTCACAAGGTTTGCTGAGTGTGAGTACGAACTAAACTGTTTTATTTATGTAGGCTGTAATATCAAAAGCGTTGTTAAATAGGTCAGATTGTAGGTCTTGCAACAAGAATTGCTGAGTGCGAGTATGAACTAAATCGGATCGGGTAAATAATATGAGTTGCAGGTCCAAAAATAATGTTTACTAAGGTTTTAAGTTTGAAGGTGAAGGCCATATGAGGATCAAGATCATTTATATATAGAACAGTTTATAAGACTTGCCACAAGGATTGTTGAGTGTATGAACTACACCGGGACTTTGATGAGGGCTGTAGGCAATCTGGTTCGTACGTACGGACGGACGGGCAGTTCAATTGCTGTATGCCCTAGAGCATAAAAACAACAACACGAAAGTGAAAAGCATTTGATATTATATTTACTAGTTTTAGGCGCAAGGCAAGATTATTCTATATGATTTCATACATTTGAAATGTAGGTATTGCTTCCCCTTGTTAGAAATTTTATTTTCTCCAATCTGTCATTTGAATTTTTAACACTTACCCCGATAAATTTCTACAATGGACTGGTCCATCATTCGCAGCATCACTTATTATGCAAAGGGGTGTTCACTGAAAATTTACTGACTGAATAGCGAACAGTGCAGACCAAGATCAGCCGGCACGGATTTTACTGGTCGCAAAGGCAAAATCACTTGTCGCCAGCAGGCTAAGGGTTAAAAGACACATCCTCTTGTTTTTTTTAATGCCAAAACCTCTGTTTTGAAAATTCAAATCACAGAAGTAACTTTGTCATTTCAAGACTGATATTATATTACTAGTTTTAGGTGCAAGGTAAGATTATTCTATGTGATTTCATATATTTGAAGTGTAAGTATTGCTTCCCCTTGTTAGAAATTTTATTTTTTTCCAAATTTATAGTTATTCCTTGATTTCCATATCTGTCATTTGAATTCAAAATGTAGTGTGTTTAAAAGACGCACCTCTTGTTTTTCAATGCCAAAAGCTATGATTTGAAAATTTAAATCACAGAAGTAACTTTGTCGTTTTAAGATTTTCGAAGACATTTTCATTATTTCCTGGTCAATTTTGCCACTGTGTATTCTCAAAAGGGATGAAATACTAGTAGTGTTACAAATATTACAAAGACCGTGTGAAACATTCATTAGATTTAATTTGTGTTCAGTCAAAATTATAGAATTGCATAACGGGCAAATTACGTATACAGTCCAGAACATAGACGTGGAAAATAAAATGGCAACCTTAAGAAACCTCTACCAGGAACCTTTTAATGGTTTGTAAATGATACTGGTCATTCTAGAAAACTCTCCAGAGATACAGAACGGAACAGTTCAGAAGAGTCTTCAAGCCGACATATGGCTAGGTGAAGTCTACAAAGGTATCCAATGTCCGAATACAGATAACTTTTAGTTCTTGGCGGTAGTAACGTTGACTGCAAAAATGTTGAATTTTGCAGATGGCACTACATGCCGCATAGCACTGCTTACCTTACAGTAACTGCCACAACAAAGAAAAACAAAAAAGAAAATTTAAGATATCAGAAAAGTACTGCTATATTTCGCAAAAAGATTTGTTACATATTATATCTTATGGAAACACAAGAGAATTAGTTCTTTTACTAATCTTTCAAAATTGGAAAAAAAAAAAACGTTTGTAATGTGATACCATTGAGCATCTTGAAATAAATCAAAAAAAAAAAAATATTCATAATGTGACCACACTTCTTTTTTAAAAGAAATATCACGTGGAGTCCAGTCCATTTAATAAGAGCTCTTCTGCATCATGTTGTTTTATGATTGCGTATTTTACTCCTCATTAGATAAGAAATAATATCGCTGTGTTATTTTGAATAATTAGTCACATGTACATCGGAATGAAATGGTTCCAACCAAGTCACTCAATGTAGTTTTCCTGCACCACTATCACTTTATTATATGTAACTATCGTGCATTTTTCTTAAGTTATCGAAAAAAATATGATTAAATAAATATATTTTTTTCATTCCCCGCACTAATGCCAAACACTGTTCAGCGTAAAAGGTTAAAGAAATTTAGGCAACATTACCTCAAAGATATCTGATATATTATCGTTTGCATATTAGCCTTTAGCTAGGAGTTTTGGGTTGCTGACTACGTAGAAATTACCACGTGAAATGTCTTTGTAAGATTCAAGTTGAAACAGTTACTACGATACAGACTATATGGACTGTAAAGTTTTCCTTTATTATAGCATGTTTGTACAGAACACAGGCATTAGTATTTTTTACATGTATATGGTCAATAAAGAAACAATACTAGCATTTCAGATAACTGTTGCAAGTATCGTTGTAAAGGATTAATTGTTGATTACCTGGGAGTGATGGCGTAAGGTTACATGCATTTATCCGGGAAACCTTGAGTAATGGCCGGTAGCCGTTATACGGGTACAAAAATGTTGCTGGGAAACTATTATATTCCATGTATTTTAAGTGTTCAACACACTACGACTAATAAAATCTTCGCAGTCCTTCGAAAATCTTTCGAATTTGATAAGACGTAATAAGTTACTGTATAGATTCTGAGTAAAGTGGGTGTGTGTGTGTGTGTGTGTGTGTGTGTGTGTGTGCGTGTGCGTGCGTGCGTGCGTGTGTGTGTTCGGCTTTAACGTCTTTTTCAACAGTTTTTCAGTCATATAAACGACGGTATCTACTTGTAGCAGTGAGCACAATGCCCAACTTTATAGTGCTGCCTCTCTGGAATATCACGCCTTAGACACTTGGCATGATACCACACCCAGTCACATTATACTGACACCGGGCTGACCAGTCCTAGCACTATCCTCTTAATGCTGAGCGCCAAGCGAGGAAGCTACTAGTACCATTTTTTACGTCTTTGGTATGACGCGGCCGAGGATCGAACCCACGACCTCCCGCACTCGAAGCGGACGCTCTACCACTAGGCTACCGATGCGGTCAAGTAACACATGAATACCTTTCCTAAGATTCCTTCACTTTTTTAAATAGGAGTTGTCCTCTACTGATCATGTGTCTTTATTATTATTATTGGAATGTGAATCTCATATTTATGTTATGTACATACTGAGAATTTATTAATATAACTTGGAAACTTGGAAAAAATCTCACTCAACTTGTGATAATTTATTTATACTTATTAAAGAGCTTGATAGATATTGTACAATCTAGTAAAAAGAAATTGTATTGTTGTTTTGTAGATTTCAAACAGGCATTTGACTCTGTTTGGAGAAATGGCTTGTGATATAAATTGCATCGAGAAAAGATAAATGGAAAATGTTTTAATGTCATACATAACTTATATAGTAATATTAAGTCGAAGGTGGTAACCAGTGAAGGCTGTACAAACTTTTTCAATTGTAATGTCGGTGTGAGACAAGGCGAAAATTTATCGCCGTTTTATTTAGTATATTCTTAAATGACTTAGAAAATCTTCTATGTGAAAGAAATGTTGAGGGATTAGCAAAAATTTGAATGCAGACAATTTACATATATACTTGAAATTATTTATTCTTTTATATGCAGATAATACTGTGATATTCGCGGAACCTGAAAACGATTTACAAAATGCCTTAAATGTATTTAAAACATATTGCGACCAGTGAAAATTGAAAGTTAATGTTGATAAAACAAAAATACTCATTTCTGGTAATGGTAGGACTATACGAAATTTGATTTTTATATAGGAAACAGTCAGGTAGAAATCGTCAAGGATTACAAGTACCTTTGCATTTATTTTAGCAAGGGTGGATCCTTTCTTACAACAAAGAAATGTATAGCGGACCAGGGAAATAAAGCATTGTTTTCTTTTTTGAAAGAAATATAAACCCCTTAATTTGTCATATGAACTGCTGCAAATAGATCTCTTTAATAAAATAGTGAAACCGGTATTACTGTAAAGTTGTGAAATTTGGGGTTATGGAAATGTTGATTGTATTGAAAAAGTTCAGTTGAAATTTTACAAATATATTTTTTAAAACTTAAGAAGTTAACACCGTCATATATGATATATTGTGAACTTGGTATCTTTCCAGTATGTATTGTTATCTTGCCTCCTACGAGGGTCTTGCATTTCTATTGGTCAATAGTTGTCACGTGGAGACAGGATATATTCCATATCCTGCTAGTACATTTCAGATATGAATTTTGATTTTAAAAAATGGCTACCGCTTTGTTAATTTACAAAATATTAGATTATAGCATGTAAGTAAAGGGTAGTCGGCAAGATAAAATCGTTACACAGCTTGTTGGTGACAGGATTCGGGATATACGCTGTCTCTAAAATCCATATCAGGCTCGAGCTTCGCTCTCGCCTGATATGGATTTCCTCGACAGCGTATATCCCGTACCCTGCCACCAGCAAGCAGTGTAACTAATAATATCTATAGGAGAGTTTTGGACAAAACTTATTATATTTTCTAATGAAAATACTGAAAAATTGTCTTGTAAAGTTTAAAGAATGATATATGAAATGAATAGTTCTGGTACTGTAAGGTCCCAGTGGATCGACAACGTTAAGTATTTATAATGTTCAAGCACTAATATTTACAAAACTATTAAAACTAATTTTCATAGAAGCGCTTACATCAATCTTTTGTCATCTAGACGTAGTCTATCGATTATGGGTTTTTCTACTAGAAACCATAGATTACCCGTGGAAATGGGAAGATGGCATTGAATACCCTCTTCTGAAAGAAAATGTACTTTTTGTAATAATGCTGTAGAAGATGAATTTCACTTTCTTTTTATATGCCAAAAATTTGTTAATGAAAGAAAAAAGTATTTGAAACGCTATTATTATGATCATCCGAACTTTTTCAAATTGGAAGAATTGTTTTCTAGCACAAATATAACTGTACTAAACAAACTTAGTATATTTGTCGACGTAATTGTTAAGAGCATTTTACGCTAATATATTTATTGGAAAATTGGTAGAATACACTTTACGAAAGGTCTACATTATCACCATTTGATATGCTTTGTAGTATTACATATATACATACAAAATTCTACGTTGTAGAACAATGTTATTTTCAAATATCGGCAGAACTACCTTTGAGGACACGTCACGACTGAGATATTTTAGCATTATTGTAATGCACAATTGATATTATAATTGTGTGTCAAGAGATAAATCCTCAATGTCTATGTTAAAATTAGGGACATGTCTGTCTAAATGCGAAGCTGTGAATGGCCCTAATTAGAGACAGGTGATTGAAACAATAGCAATTCTTACGAGAATTGGATAGACAAAACGACAGTAAGCTAACAGTCATTTCTTTTCCTAGTTTTATTTTATGAGTTGTTAGCAAAAAAAAAAGAGAGAAAAAAAGAACAGAACAGAACAGAACAGAAGTTTTATTTTGACTGAAGCATACATCTCATCGCCAAACCACACCATTACACGACAGTCACAACTTTACTGAACATAATGTGTCAAATCATACATACACATAGTACACATTTACATTTGACAATTTAGAAATTTGAGAGTGATCATCTTTTTATATCGTCATATACCGTTAAAAATACAAAAATAAACAGACGATAGAATCATTAGTTATTTAAATAATCGTTTCTTATTTTGAAACATTATTTTACAAAAATGGTAATTTGTGTAGAACACATTTTTTATCTGAATTAAGCAACTTGGACGAGTTCTAAAGTATCCTGGAATATACATATTCCTAAACTGGTTGTAAAATTGTAAAATGGACGCACTAAAACAAAGTGATACTCGTCTCCTAAATCATTTTGTTACATACGATTCCTTTCAATGTTTCTATGGCGACCAGTTCCGATGTTCAAATTGTGTGATTTCAACCTTTATTTAGAAATAACATTTCTATACTTAATGATAAGATATTCAGCACGATTAAAGCAAGTTTTAATTTGTCTGTATAGGAACAAAGACGTATATGATAACATAGTAGGTAGTGCGCCGTTCTGTCATATATATACCCCTTAAACAATGGTATGAATAAACTAATATTTACTAATCTGGGGAATTCCAAAACATCTGCAAAACCTGCGTTCTACAGTAAAACTCGCACCTTTGATGACCAGTTAACTGATCTATTATTATAATATATCTTCAATTTTTATGCTTTTACAATAGTACTTATAATACAATCATCCGATTTACATCCATACAATTTCAACCAGTATTTACAATACGAACATATCTGTTTATATATAAAAGAAATCTCCCAAGCTCTGAATATAAAGTATTGGTTGATCTTTTAACATTTAACAGCCATTTACAAAAGTAAGAAAGTCTAACCAAACGGTAGAAATAACAGCAAATCTGAATTAGGTCATGAGTCATCTAACATCATTAATTTTCACGATCTGTCAAAATTATTTTTATCTCTCATTTGTTTTGTGAGTATCTTGGTAGGATATTGTACTGTGTAGTTTACAACGTTACATATAAATATTTGAAATTGCTTTTTTTCTCTCTCTCTCATTGAACTCTCGTAAGAATTTCCATTGTTTTAGTTTATTGCTGGTTATTGCCAAAACTCCATGTTAAGACACAAGAATGGTCCCTTTCGTATGGGTAAATAAAAACATTAAGTTGAATCATATCGTCATGATTTTTGAAAAGAACTGGCTTTTGTGTTTCCGTCATTCACCGGTAATTCAAAACGTAGTACCACCTCAACATTTTCTGTATAAACACAAGCGGTTAAAATACGCATGCGCATCTTAAAATCCTAATCTTCTAAACATTTCTGTTTTCACTTGAGGCATTACTGGATGTGAAAAGTCCACACTTTCAACGTCAACAACTTCCCCTTCCTCATAGTAACAGCATGGAAGCCGTATACACAAGATAACCAGACGATATAGCAGCAGAAGTACTGCTACAATGTTCTTCAGTACGAAAAACACCAAACTGTAAGTAATCAGTTCAAACCTCAGCATGATATAGAGTCTTAGACCCAGAAACGGTCCGTCTTGAAGTACAATACTTGTTACTGTTACTACTACTTCCGAAAAATATTCCCCGCATGCGCGATTGATTTTCTTCATCCGTGGACTGTGTAAATGGCGGTACTTGTGTTTGAATACTAAGACTGGTACAAACTGAAAAAAGCTGATTGACCATATGGTAAGAATGGCGTATGTAGCTCCAAGGTCACGTTGTACAACGTCTTCATCAAATATAGCATATAGTTCCATTATATCAGAGGCCATGGCGAGGTATTCTAGTAGAAGGTCAGAGAGTGCAGCTCGTGATACTTCAGCACGTGGAAGCATCCAACGCCCAAATACTATGAGGTACACGAGTGACTCCTGGATCACCACTATCCATGTAGTATCTTCTAGTGCAAGGATTTCATCAATACTTGTCTGCAATATAAATAAATACCATATCAGCCATTAAGTATTACAAAAGGACTAACCTAGCAAGTATATTGCCGAAATATGATAGCAAAACACTTAATTCAAACAAAACAACACTGCATTCAACTGAAATAACACGTACTGTACTATAGTTCTCGAAGGGCATTGGATTTATCTCGAGAAATCGCAAATACCAATGTAGCCTACAAGCAAATCATACCGAAAGAATGTGGAAGAATATATGTGTATCACGAAGTACAGTATGTAAAAGGTAATATTGAACAAGAAACCGCTGAATGGCACCTTGTCCACACTGGGGGAAATTGTTTTATCAGTAATGTTCAGCCCCACGTCCACATTCTTTATCGTATCTATGAACAAGAATTTAAAGGCTAAATGTGGCTTTCCGTTATGAACATTAAATACATAAATTTCTTGTTAAAACCTATTTCCGATAAATGCTTTCTTCAACATTTGTCGAAGGTTTGAATATTGCCAAAAAAAGCTAGAATGTTTTATTTTTTCTATTGTTTTTATTACCTCCCTTTTTGGCTCTGACTATAACAGTTCATGTAGTATTAAAAGTAGTGCTTTTATATAATTACGCATAACGTCTAAGTAGTGCTTTTATATAATTACGCATAACATCTATTTGGAAAGCTGTTTAATCTGTTTTTAAGATAAAAATGTAAAGCATTATGGACCTTTAAGGGAACATTGTCATTCAAAAAATTGAAAAGATTGCAAATGGTAATAAAATGTGGTTGTTTTTCAGTACCCTTTATTTTATAAAATATGAACTTAATAATCATGTACTTGAAGAATATAGTTAACGGAAGTTTCAAGATAGTTATACTTTAATTCTGATCAAATTAGATAAATGTTCTTTATCTGAAACAAATTTCACAACCTGGTGTTGTGTTACGTGACAACCTTGAAAAGATGTTAAGAAAAAATTCCTCTGTAATTATCATTTCAAGAAAATACATTTAATATGATACAAACAAAACATTTCTATTGCACACATTCTTATCATAAACCGAAGTCAGAAAAGTTTTTATGCTCCCGAAGGGAGGCATATAGTTTTTGAACCGTCTGTCAGTCTGTCGGTCTGTCCGTAATTTTCGTGCCCGGTCCATATCTTTGTCATCCATGGATGGATTTTCAAATAACTTGGCATGAATGTGTACCACAGTAAGACGACGTGTCGCGCGCAAGACCCAGGTCCGTAGCTCAAAGGTCAAGGTCACACTTAGACGTTAAAGGTCATATTTCATGATGGGCGTGTCCGGTCCATATCTTTGTCATTCATGCATGGATTTTAAAATTATTGGACATGAATGTGTACTACAGTACGACGACGTGTCGCGCGCAAGACCCAGGTCCGTAGGTCAAAGGTCCTAAACTCTAACATCGGCCATAACTATTCATTCAAAGTGCCATCGGGGGCATGTGTCATCCTATGGAGACAGCTCTTGTTTTATGTAAACATCGCGCATTAAAGTTCCATAAGGCCTTAAATTTTATGTTAATACCAGATGAAACATCTGTCCAAATATAATTTATATATAATTACATGGCTAGAAAAGTAATACTTTCAATACGTACATGAACTTATAGAGTAAGATCTATAAAGAGAGCTAATAAAACAAGAGGGTCATGATGAGCCTGAATCGTTCACCTGAGTAATATGAGCCACATGTTTCAAATGGCAAACTGATGCTACAATATTAAGAAAGTAGGTCCGTAGGTCACATTCATGGTCACTGAAAGTCGGTTTTAAGATCGGTGTGCAAATCTGTATATGTCATCCAAATTTCAAGACTGTATTTTTAAAAAAAAGGAGGTCAGTAGGTCAAGGTCACAGTCAAGTGACCACTAATCACTTGGGGTAATCAGGAAACTATAATTAAATAGTCTAGGAAATATGATCTGATAATTTATGAAGTACTTTTTCCTATTTAACTCATGTAATAAGTGACCCCCAGGGCGGGGCCTCTTTTCACCGAAGGGGCATAATTTGTACAATCTTGTTAGATATCCACTAGGCAATGCTTCATACCAAATATCAAAAGCCTAGACCTTGAACTTTCAGACAAGAAGATTGTTAACCCTATATAAGTCTATGTTAAACTTAGGACCCCTAGAGCAGGGCCTCTTTTCAACCAGGGAGAATAATTTGCAATTTTGGTAGAGGAACACTAGACAAGGCAACATACCAAATGTCAAAAGCCTATGCCTTGCAGTATCAGGCAAGAAGATTTTAAAAGTTCTTTCCTATATATTAAGTCTATGTAAAGCTTGAGACCCCCGGGGCATGTCCTCTTTTCACCCCAGGGGCACAATTTGGTAGAGGACCACAGGGCAATACAACATACCAAATATCAAAATCCTAGGCCTTGGCCTTGCAGTATCAGGCAAGAAGACTTTTAAATTTTGTTTCTATATAAGACCTGAGACCCCGCCCCCCATGGGCAGGGACTCTTTTCACCCCAGGGTTATAATTTGAATATTATTTGTAGAGGACCACAAGGCAATGCTACATACACAATATCAAAGGCCTAGGTCTTGTTGTTTTAGACAAGAAGATTTTTATAGTTTTTTCCTATATAAGTATATGTAAAACTTGTGACCCCACGGGGCGGGACCTCTTTTCACCACAGGGGCACAATTTGAACAATCTTCATAGAGGACCATTAGATGATGTCACAAGCCAAATATAAAGGCTCTAAGCCTTCCGCTTTTGGATAAGAATATTTTTAAAGTTTTTCCTTTCGGTTGTCATGGCAACCAGAGTTCTGCATGGAATTCAATTCTTTAAATAATTTTGAAAGTGGGCCACCCAAGGATCATTCCTGTGAAGTTTGATGTAATTCTGCCAAGTAGTTTTCAAGAAGAAGATTTTTTAGAAACTGTTAACGGACGGACGACACACGACGGACGACGGACATTGAGCGGTCACAAAAGCTCACCATGAGCCTTTGGCTCAGGTGAACTAAAAACAATGGATTAAAAAAAACTTACGATTCTGTTTATCATTATTCAAACCTTTGACAAATACTGGAGAAAACAATAGCAGAAAATAGGGTTTAACTAAAAATTTTGTAACAAAATATGGCAGCCATATGATAAGCAAATGCATTATGACACTTTAATGAACAGCTCAAGAGGTTCATGTTATACATATCAAATGATCATGAATAACTTTTATTTACCGGAAAATGAAAAGGCACTTAGACCATTTTTGGCATGTTTACGACATACATTTTTTTTTAAGATTAAATTATCTCGTGCGCATGAAATCTTATCTCGAGCGCTTGAAATCTTATCTCGTGCGCACGACATCTTATCTCGCACGCACGACAGCTTATCTCGCGCGCACGACATCTTATCTCAAGCGCACGACATCTTATCTCGTGGGCATTACATCGTACCTCGTACGCACGATATCGACATCTTATCTCGAGCGCAAGACATCGTACCTCGTGCTTACTACATCTTATCTCGTGCGCACGACATCAAGATAAAATGTCACGCGCACGAGATGATTTAATCTTAAAAAAATAAATGCATGTCCTAAACATACCACCGTATATTTTAAAACTTGAATTTAGATTTTTTGTTCTGTAACAAAAACTGAAGTGTCACTGTGATTATATAAAAAAAAATCTGCATTTCAGCGTCTGTTTTCTTAAAAATGTTTGTTAACAAATAAGGGACAATGACACTATTTCATCAGATTCATGATAACAATCTATTAAAAGTCAGTCAAACATCTACATCTACATGTGACTTCAAAACAGTCATAACTGAAAACAATACGAAGCGCAGGTAAATGTTACTAGGTAAGAAATATAGAGGTATCTTGTGCTATATGTATGCTGAACAAAACAGCTCACCTGACATTAGTTCTTTTGCCAGTAGTTTTAAAATCACTGAACATACAATTTTAAAATTTAGTCTACACTTAGAACAATATGTTGTTGATACGTTTTAACAATTTCATAAATATCAAATACTAGTATGCTATCATATAAATTCGCTCATTTTGCGACTTCAACATATCATTATGACATTTTGCAAGGTATAAATGCTAGAGACAAAGCTTTTAACTTGTATAAAAATAATAAAACTTCTGAAAATTATGAAAATTTTAGAGAGCTTAGAAATAATACTCAGACACTTATTCACAAAGCTAAGAAAAACTGTTTCAAAGATAGTATTGAAAGCAACATATCTGACTCCAAATCTCTTTAGAATTGTTTAAAACAGCAGTTCTTCTAGTAACAATTGTTTGAAAATTAATGGAGAAGTCAGTTTTGATTTTTTTAAATGCTGCCGAAAAATTTAACAGTTTTTATACTACAGTTGCATCAAAATTAGTTGATAAACTGCCAGGTAGTTGTTCTAAATATGATAAATCTTTTGTAAATTAAAGTGGAAATATGAGCATTTTTCAAGTAAAAAATCAGCTGAAATAGATGTGTGTGTAAGAAGGGTGGAAGAAATTATAGCTTTTAACCCAATAAACCAAACTCGTCCTGTTACCAGTACGAAATAATAACTTTCCAAATATGACTTTTCTTATTTTGACTGGGGCAGTCTTTTTTTGAAAAGTCAAACTGCACGCAGGAGTTGCTTCCCTTCAACTACAGAAATCTCTACCTTTAGGTAAGGGAAATCACTGCGTAGAAGATTGAAGAAAAGAACTATAATTTCATTTGTCCGATAACCTTATTTCTAAAGCATCAACTTCAATTACTTATGCAGCATTATCGTTAATTTAACACATTTAAATATACAGTAACCGAAAATAGCTTTTATAAAACATTCTCCAAAAACACAGTATGTGCAGTAAGATGCGCATAATGCCACTTTAATTTTATTTATCCAAGGGTATTTTTCCAAATAGCATTTTATTTTCAGTTGTTTCAGAGAACAAAACTGTTCAGTACCTTAAAAAGCTCAGTGCTAATAAGGCCACTGGTTTAGATGGTATCCGCTGTAGGTTTCCAAGGGACAGTGCTTCAGTTATAGCCTGTCCCTTGACTCATATTGTCAATCTATTATTCAGTGTTCTGGTCCCGATGATCTTAAGAATGCTCGGGTTATCCCTCTGTACAAGAAGAATGATAAAAAGTCGGTAATCTTGTATCGGCCAGTGTCTATTCTGTGTATAATTTCCAAGATTTTTGAAAGGGTCATATATGGAAGTTTATTTGAATGAGAAGAAGATTTTATACAGTTTTCAGCCTGGTTTTAGACGCGGATTTCCTACGGATACTTGTCTTATCCATTTATCAGATTTTGTTAAATTTAAATGTCTTTAAAGTGATTCACGATGGCAAAGCGAAAAATTACGAAAATTCTTGATTTCACGCTTCGTCATCATGATCTCGCGCTTCGCCATCATGATTTAGCGCTTTGCGCTTAGCGTATCGCCTGCTCATGATGGAGAATCGTGAAAGGCAAAGCGCGGGTTGATAATGGCGAAATGCGGAAGTACGAAAATTTCAGGCTTTAGGCCGATCACTACCAAATAGAATGTAAGCCTCCGCAGGTCTAGTCACAAGTAGTCCAAATATAAATAGTACTTATCTTTTTTCCTTTCCTTGTGCATTTTCTCGGCAGCAACGTGCTTACTTTTACCCTACCGCGTTTCAGTATGTATCACTTGGCATTCTAATGAAATCGGCATGTTCCTATCGCATGCTAGATAAAAATGGCGGCGTAAGAATTTAATGTCACGAAAAGAGAAATTGAAAGAAGCGAAAAGTAGTAAATTCAGCGGGTTGTATTTAACGAACTGTAGTTTTCTTATATAAAAGTTAACACCCCCTTTTCTTTTTGTTTTTCTAAAGTAGCGATCTAGTTCTTTATTGGAATATAAGTGTCTGAAAATCTGATATGCTAGAAAATGTCGAAACACCGTTATGAAGTGAGTGGATTTTATATGAAATAAAGAACAGCTGGATTTAGTGGTGTTCAGCCTATAAGGGGCAATACATGTTATTTTCTGAAACCCCTCGAAAATGAATGGAAATGCCATTAATCTATTCTTTATGATGTAAAACGGTAACAAATGGCTGAAAACGCTTAAATTTCTTGTGTTTTTGGAATTTAGATCGAATTTTCGACCAGGTGGCACTATTTTGGTTCGTTTTAGGACCTAGTAAATGTCTTTTCTCGCATTTTAGCACTTCAGTTGTCTAAATAATATCGAAATTAGCATGTTTCTGAATGAAAATGACAAACATCGTAACGATTAAATGGATGTTAAATGTAAATTCCACGAATAAGGTAAAATTAATTGAAATATTGCTTGCACAGGGCTAAATTTTGCATATTTTTGGGGATGGGGGTGACCTGTAATGAATTGTCATTTCTCTATATTTTCTCAATATTTTGCACCAAAACAAAGCAGAATCATTGTGAAATAGGCGTACCTTGAGAATGAATGCAAATTCATGGAAAAATCAAACAAAATATTTCTCTTATACATTAGCATTGGATAGACATTATACCAACAATATTGAATCATAAAAATATGTATTAAAAACATCTAAAACCAAGTATTACACTGAAATCATCATTTGATAATTTTTAGAATGTTGTTTAAGGTCTTCTGAAATATAATACATATAATTTAGTTACCTGTTAGGCCGTTGAAAAGACTGTAATCACCAGTTATTAAAGAAAGGACATATTTATCTCACTGTGAATTGGTTGTCAAATACCGTAATACCCGTATCGTATGACTTGTATCGGTGAGACCTGGGCAATATGCATAGGATTTAATTAAGTGTAATTAGTTGATTTCTATAATATTTTAGAACATGGAATAATTGATAATTTCATACATTTAAGTACAATTATAAGATATATCTGTGATATCTGAAAATAACGTAATAATTATTATGCGTGACAAATTACGTCTGCAGTGTTATAAAAATGTCCTATTCAAAAGCTTTTAGGCTTGAAAATGTCTGCCGATTTGTCAACCACTATTTTGTCAATTTTTGACATTGTATTATAATTTTATTATAGAAATTTGCCCCTTTAAACCGTTAGCATAGACGGCGTATCATTGTAATATATCACATAGTCAGGATTATTACAAAATAAGCAATCAAACAGTAGGAAAATGAAATAAAAAGACAAAACTGTACCTTAATTGTTATAAAACTACAAATACATTTGGTGAATTTCAATGCATGTTAAATCAACTAATTATATAAATCTGTTTGCTATACAATTAATGTCTAGATAAGGGACATGTTCGCTATATGTTTATAACAAGCTCAGGCTATAACGAACACATTTTGCTTGTCCCGATGAGTTCGTTATAACCAGAGTTTACTGTACTTCAAACAAAATATAAAGTAAGCAATGATTGCGTATGAAGCAATCTCTGTTGCATGTTGCAACCAGATGAATTAGCAAGTTTAATTGTGTATGTATGGAACAGAATTAGGGCAAAAACTGCATTGTGTTTTCGTATATCCAATCTTGAGATTTACATGTATGCATTTGTGATTCTCATGTTCATATGCTACCTTTTGACATCCCATTTTGCTTTGTTACATGACCATTTGTGCATCCTATATTTGCGTGTTTCTTTCTGACATTCATACATGCTTAATTCTGAGAAATGATCTGTGTTTGTTTCATTTTTCTAAAATATTCGTGTTGCTTTCGGACATGCTATAATCTGACAAACTACATCCATCATTCATTTTATTTACTAGTGGTTACTTGCATTGTGTCTTCTTTGGAGCGTCAATGGTGTATGCTTATTGATGAAAAGAACATAAGTGGTTCCTTAAAGGTTTAAATGCAAGTAGTTTTGATGCTTACATATAAATTTAGCTGTGGGTTATGCTGCATTGTTTACATTCTCAAATTCTTGTTCAAGTGGAGATAACCCCCGTGTACTAAAATATGGAAACACACGAACTATATCGAGAGTGTCAAAACTACACGTCCGGTAACCGGACAAACAACTAAATTATATTCATAAACAAGCATTGTTTTCAAAACACTACCTTTACTATCGTGTAGTTGGCAGATATTTATAGCGCGCTTTAAATAGACTACACAATAAAATTATGTCAACTGAATTAATTTTCTCCCCACATACGCAGACGAGCGTATATTTGATAGCCTTAAATTAAGATGTAATGTAGCGCTATATCTGTATCAGTAGTATTTTTTTTACTTTATTACTCACCCGCAGCGCCGAAAGTTCAACACTCTTATATTACATAATTAACAATTAAAGTAGCTGCCTGTCAAAAAAGTTGCTTTTAAATGCTGCTTTTAACAAGAGCTGTCCGTAAAACAGCCAATGCTTGACTATTCAAATTGTTGTCCCAGAAGAAGGAATATTACGCTAGATGTTAAAATATCTATAGAGTTTCAATCCAGTATTTGCCTTTAAGGTTTGGAGGTAGTAACTTGTATGCAAAACTTTAACCAGGATTTTCTAAGTCTAAAAATGGGAATAATTTGGCCAAAATACATGTCAGAGTTATGGGACTTGATGCTATCACCTAGTTTTATAACCCCAAAGACACATGTGAAGTTTCAATTCAATATCTGCATTAGTTTTGGAGATAGTAATTTGCCAGCCAGACTTTAACCAGGATTTCCTAGGTACAAAAGGGGCATAATCTGGCCAAAATGCATGTCAGAGTTATGGGACTTGATGCTGTCACCTAGTTTTATAACCGAAAAGACACATGCGAAGTTTCAATTCAATATCTGCATTAGTTTTGGAGATAGTAACTTGCATGTAAGACTTTAACCAGGATTTTCTAAGTCCAAAAGGGGGTTTAATTTGGCCAAAATACATGTCAGAGTTATAGGACTTGACATAGTGAGGCTGGTAATTGACCTAGATAAAGGAAAAATAAGTTTCAAAGACATATGCCTTTAAATGATAGCCTTATGTACTTGCATGCAAAACTTTAACCAACGTGTGACCCCGACGCCGACGCCAGGGTGAGTAGAATAGCTAGACTTCTTTGAATAGCCGAGTTAAAACGAATGGTATCTCAATTGACTTAATGCAATAAATAAGATGTATACATGTTTGATGATACACAGGCATTTTCGAACTTGATTACCGGACGCCTAGACAAACCAAACAGGTTAGGTCCGGTCACCGAACACAGCCAAATGCGCAGTGCCGCATTTTTCCGTGACTTAGCGGAAGCTTCCGAGAACGAATATAAAAGCGCCCTCTGGTATCATAATGAGAACTGTACATTATGGTAACCTCAGTTACTTAGTGCTATGCTGCATTCTGCATTGTGACAAGTGGGACTGTGTTTGTTTTAAACTTTGTTAGCTATTCATGCGTACGAGTAAGCACATTCAACCTGTCCAGGAGCCACTTCTGTCCATATCATCAGCACATAGACAACATAAACACATGGGGAAGTTGTGTCTAGGTTAACCACAAGCTAACACACCGAGTGATGCATGTCACATTGCAGCATGACCGAAAGCAAGATAATGTCATAGACTAATGAAGAAGTAACCATGATATTAAAATGAAACTATTAAGCATGTATGAATGACAGAAAGGAACACGTAAACATAAGATGCACAAATGGTCATGTAACAATGAAAAACGGGATGTTCGAAGGAAGCATGTGAACAGAGGAATAACGAATGCATATATATAAATTGCAAGATTGGATATACGAAAGCACAATGCAGTTTTTGACCTAATTCTGTTCCATATGTATGCATGCAGATTTTCACTACGCAGCTGCGTAAAGGCAACTACGCGCCTGAATGATCTCTTTCTTTAGATTAATTGATCTTTAACCAAACAATATCTGCCTCGTACTTAGACCAACCGTTTTGTGAGATTTTTTTGAAATTACGCAGTGGGGTGGAGGGGTGTGTGTGTGTGTGTGGGGGGGGGGGGGGTTAAAGAGTTAAGGAAGTAAAACTGAAAAGCACGTTTTAACGTCAAAGCAAAGAAAATGGTGACGTCACCGACGAACATCACACCAGTCCAATAACAGTACAGCACAACAGTCCTATAAATTCTTCAAATGGTGCACCGTACAATACTTATTACGTTATATCTTAAAATATAAACTACAATGCATTACACGTAATTTAAAACAAACATACAAAAGCAAAATCGTATCAGCAATGGATTATCAGTGCCGGTTATTACTAGATTCTAATACGGAATGCTTTAGTGTTTGAAAACCAAATAACCCGAGCTAGAGATATAAGTGCCTTACAATTTTCCAAAAAGATATAGCTTATACTACTTGGAAACCATTAGTTTGAAATTAAGTGTCTCGTCCTACGCAGGATGGAAGTTTATTTTGGGATAGGGTTACACAACGGCTAAAAATGTTACAAAACGCTACCACTACTTCAGTGCTACAAACCCTGTCTAAAAAGCGGTGAGTTTTATTCTTCGATGGTACTGAGAGACTGGCTCATTACCAAATTTTATATCAAATTGGTTGTTGCTTTTTTCAGGTGTTTACACGGCAAACTTTGACGTCTTTGTTAATAATAACCGGCTATTTCGTCAAGTTCGGATGTAAGTGGAACTGACTACATGTGTTTACAACGTTGCACCGAATCTTACCGCTATTCCTCCATCTGTGGTTGAACTTGTACCAACTGTAGACGCATTAGTTGTTAACGTCATAGATGGCGTAACTGATGGTGCAGCTGACTGGTTCCCTACATTAAGAGACAAGGATGACGTCGACAAGTCAGCGGCCTGGCCCTGGGGTGTTGGTTGAATGGCAGAGACCGAGTCCCCGGAAACTAGACTGTCATACAGGCTAAGCTGAAGAAGCCAGATGGAAGGCAATGTGGCGAGCAAATACGTCAAGAAACATGGACACCACCTGGTAGAGAAAATAAATACAAGGGTGACTGGCAAATTATGACGAATGTAGAATCTGATGTTGATGAGTGAAGGATATTCACATGTAGAACATAAAAGGTCGTGTTCCTTTTGTCATGTCTCTTAAAAGGTTAAATAGTTTTAACCAAACATTATCCATCTTACCCACTCAACGTCACGTATAGCGTCGTGACGTCACATTTTTTATCGTGAAATGTTAGATCTAATATTTTACATATGTTCTGCAGTATTAGATACCAAACCCGAACTCGGTTTCTATCTGCCTGTCTGTCAGTCTGTCTTTGTGCGTACATGCGAGCGAGACTGTAATATGTATAAGCACATCAAGTTCGATCTTATGATAAAAATGTATCCGATAATTTCTATGTTGTTGTTGGTTTTATATTTGCATATTAAACGATTGAAATTATCTATTGTATGTCTTAAATTTTGTTATTTCAAACGCTAACTGGAGAAAAAATACCCGCAAGGAAGAAAGCACCCGCACGCGGTCGAAATCGCAGATAATTTATTTAGACAAAAATATTCGGATTTAGAATGTTTACAAAAAAAGAAAAAAAAAATTCTAGATAGAATATTTAAACAAGTACATTTTTCTTTTTCTTATTTCTGGTAGCCCATGTAGTTAAGTAGGAGTTCCTATACAATTAACAATCTTGCAAAAAGTAAACTGTAACAACCGTATACTGCATTTTCATTACTTTTCCCTCTTGATATCTCTGTTTTTCTTTGCATTTGCCTTTCCATTAGTTACATGTAAACCGGCTTTTTAAATGTTCTCACCTGCTGAAACATAGTCCGAATTGAATTTCATATTTAACCCAAAAGATTACAACTTACTAAATAGCTGTTCTAACATTGGGATCATGACTGATGCAAGAAAAATATTTTCAGTCAAACACACAAAGTGCAAAATTAGGTAAAAAAGAGACCCAAAATTGTAGTGGTGGTGTATGATCTAAGTATCCATGACAAATTCTGTCCTGTTATTATTTCATTATGAAAATGCTACCTACATGTCAAGCATAGATATGTCGTGTGATTTCAGTAAAAATTGCAAAGAAAATAAGGAAAATAGCTCTACATAGCCAAAACAAACAACAACAACAACAAAAACAACGAACAAACAAACAAAACTTAAGACTATTTGAATTCGTCATTATGCTATCATTTTTGTTCACACCATTTTCCTAATTAGCTTCTTTCATCAGTAAGTACCAGATCGACAACTGCGCTAAACTTTGCGCTGTAAGAACTCAGGAAATATCAACGGTGATTAAATTAGTTCTTTTTTCTGGTATTCGTGCATTTCTAACGCAAAAGTTTTATATAAATTTGAGCTTTATTCAATTTCTGAGGATTTAGCGAGGGTTGAACACCAGAAAATTAATTAACACCTAAAATGAAATCGTATACAATACAGAGGTAATTTTACTATGATATTTGATAACATCTTCTTTTCTCTATGTCTTAAATATCTATTTGATGTACATGTATCACAATCTAATGAAAGTATCTAAAGAAAGGTAATAGAGAGTATTGAGCAGTTTCTTTCAGTGTGAAAAACTGATTCAGTATCAAACTAAACTGTATATACATCAAAGATAAATTTTCCAGAACCAATCATTTTATAAAAATAAGAATAAAAGGGAAATATGATTACCATTTCCATTCATTTCCATAGTTATTCCGGATAACGAGAACAGTTTCAACAAGTATCAGTATATTAAGGGCTGCCAGGCCCCAGAAATTCGAGCTGTCACGTGATATAGTCACTCTCCAAACCGCGAGAATGTTATGAAGCACGAGAAGTAACCGAACGCTCAATGCCGCGATAATTTTAGTCATTTTAAATCCATTTTTCTCTCTTGGGTTAGCATTATTTTCGATTTTATTGGAATCCATGTTCTTTTTAATATCCATTTTGAAAATATTTGCGAAGGCGTTTACAAACAAAAAAGAATTAAGGATCTCAAAATTGAATTTTTCCCTATATAAAGCTTAATAGTTTCGTAAAATATCAGAACATTAATCTGTATATTTAAGCCAGTAAGAAATGCAAAATTTTGTTTGCTAACGTTGTTCCGTAATATTTATACTAAGACACCTCTACTCAATTCAATAACTTTGCAAACAGAAGTCTCGGCGGTGTCTAGTGCTTCATATACGCCTTTCGTTATCAAATTTCTTATTTCACGTAATTCAGAGTTTAACATATTATGTAAAATACAATTTAAAAAATAATCAACAAAGAACACGCAATTATTCATTTAAAAGACGTTAATTATGTGTTTCAAATTTTTGTCGGTCCTCAAATATATCTTTAATTCAATCTATTTCGTCAGTGCCGGATGTTGTTTACATAGGCTCATGCCTATTCAAATATACTCGCCACGGAAGTACTCATCCCTCAAGCTTCTACATAACAAAATAAAAACTCTTTTGTATAATATAAAGGACTAAACTTGGATTTCATCTTTACTATTAAGGAGCATTATTAATTTTGACAACTCTTCTTACACCCTGACTATATCAGCGGCATACCGTATATAGAATGTCCTTTTTAGAATGATAACAGTTTTTTTTATAATATGATATTGTTATAACAGGCTCTCATGTTACATACTGACATAATGAACCTTTAAATGCGTTACCTGGTTTCTTAATATACAAGTATGGACAGTAGCAATGAATCAAACACTGCGGTATACACTCACTATCATTATGTATGTAATTGATGTCAAAATATTAGTTAACGCACATTTGAGAATTTAGGCATACCCTTCATTGTGACATTTCGAAATTTCAACAGAATCGATTCACTGCAGTGTTCGGTTAGGGCCGCCGCGCGCACCCATTAAACACGAAGAGCGAATAAACGATGGCGGGAATGTGAAACAGATGTGGTAAGGCAGTATGACAGTTCGATGATTACTGTGGTTTATCGCATTTTCGCCATTGCGACAGATGTAATTTGGTGTGTTTGGTTATTTCTGTAGAAACAAAATGCTAACATGCGTCCTGATTCCTGATCCCTTTAATATGCGTCCCGAGGCCTCTACACGTGTCCTAAAGCCTCTAATATGCGTCTCGATGCCTCCACACGCGTCCTGAGGCCTCTTAAGTGCGTTCCGAAGCCTCTACACGCGCACTGAGGCCTCAAAAATGCGTCCCGAATCCTCTAATACGCGTCTTGAGTCCTCTTATATGCGCCTTGAAACTCTACACGCGTCCTGAGGCCTCTAATATTCGTCTCGAGGCCTCTACACTCTATGAGGCCTCTAATATGCGTCCCGAGGCCTCTAACAGGCGTCCCGAGGTCTCAAAAATGCGTCCTGAGGCTTCTACACGCGTCACAAGGCCACTAAAATGCGTCTTGGGACCTTAAACTTTTTGAATCACAGAGGCAAAACAATGACTCGGTGGTCTTGCTGTTGTAAACTTGTAGAAAAAATGCATCACTAAAACTTATTTGAAAGACTGATCACAGGAATGCTCCAAATTAAAAACTTTTCATGTAACGACTTTATTAGCATTATCATAAAACACTTATAACAGTGTATTGATATTTTACCTTAATTCAAAATGTTTGGAATTTGGAATAAATTTCAAGGCATTGCTTGTGGAACCCGAGGCGTGGTGCTTTCACTAATGCACATTTTCCGTTACAAGATTTTATAGCTCTTAAGATTAAGATCCATTTCAAATTACCTATTGATGAAATGAAATGCTATACAATGCAGCTCTTACTAAATTCATTGAGAAGGAAAATACCATTGATCTGTTAATAAGAAGATTATCCAAATTAAGCATGCTTCAGTTATACAACTGATATGAATATTGCAGTGATTATATATATGCTGAAATATATGTATCCTATTTTGCAAAATCCACGATAGCCGGATACAAAATCCCAGATCTAGACACTTTTATTATGTGCTTGTTGTTTTGTTATCGAATGAATTCTTCAATGTTTATTGACGTTGAAATAGAACTCAGTGAAATTTTTACGTGCTCTATTTATAGAGCTTTGTCAGGTCATGCATATTAAATGAAAATAGTCCGGCAACATACAGTACATAAGGTGCAATACGGATGTTTTTCCACCTGTTCATATTTACTTGTGAAATACATGCCGTATTTTTGACAGAATTTATATAGGTATATAAAAAAGAATAAATATATAACCTTGTCTTGTCTCTCGTATTGCACATGTAGAAATTTCATTATAAAAGTTTTTACAATATATTCTCCTTTTCTCTAAATCATCTTCTTATATGTATGTTTTATATAATGAAATAGATAAAAAGTAAACAAAATGTAAGCAAAACATTATATAAAAAATCACATACCAGTAAGATTTAATGGTCAAAATGAATTGAAACGTACAAAAAAAAAAAAAAAAAGAAAGTACTAAATAAATATGACGAGAATGCCACTTAGTTAAGTTGCCTAGACATGTAGATAAAAATTAGAAAACTCTAGAGAACTGTCCATGCCTGAAAACTCATCAGCAACAAGATTAAGAAGTAGAACTGCATTGATATGGTTGCCTATATTGGCATGAAATGAAGTGCTTAAATACAATATTTTATTATATACCTATATAAATTCTGTAAAAAAAAATAAATCGGCTTGTATTTCACAAGTAAATAAACAGGCAGAAAATAATTCCGTATTGTACCTTTTGTATTGTATGTTACCGGACTACTTTCACTAATATGCATGACCTGACACAGTTCTATAAAATAGCGCACATTAAAACTTCATTAAGTTACATTATAACTTCGAAAAACATTGAAGATTTCGTTCAATAACAAAACAACAAACAAAAAGTGGAGGGTCATTATAACAGTAGATAGATCTGGAATTTCGTATTCGACTCTCGTGGATTTTGCAAGGTCAGATCACTCTCGGCGCTTTCGCGCCTCGTGAATCTGACAAAATCCACTCGAGTCGAGTACAGCATCTCAGATTGAGCTGCTACTATAATAACTCTATTGTATCAATTATCATTGAGAATGTCGTTCATGCACAATGTATGTCATGGCATTTCTGTCCAGTACGTTAACCTGTCTTGACCTTACCGACAACAGTTGAAGTCTCTTTTTAATGTATCAGTCTTTTTTCAATTATTACGATGCAATAATTATGAGGAGCCTGGAGCAGTCTCTTTCCAGTAGTTACGAGAGCCAGTCTCTTACCAGTAATAAGGCGGACCAGTCTTTTGTCAGTAATTACGAAGGGCAGTCTCTTGTTAATAATTAAGAAGAGAATCTCGTCAGTAACTACGAGGAGCTGTCTCTTGTCAATAAGAATGAGAAGAAGTCTCTTGTCAGTTATAACAAAATTCTACCTCTGTCAATAATCACGAGGAGTAGTCTCTTGTCAATAACCATTAGGAACAGTCTCTTGTCAGTAATGACGAGGAGCAGTCTCTTGTCAGCAATGATGAAGTCTCTTGTCAATAATGATGAGAAGCAGTCTCTTGTCAATAATGATGAGGAGCAGTCACTTGTCAGTAATGATGAGGAGAAGTTTCGTGTCAATAATTAAAAGGAACATTCTCCTGTCTGTAATTACGTGGAACAGTCTCTTGTCAGTAATGATGAGGAGAAGTTTCGTGTCAATGATTAAAAGGAACATTCTCCTGTCTGTAATTACGTGGAACAGTCTCTTGTCAAAAATTACGAGGAGCAGTCTCTTGGCCATAATTACGATGTGCAGTCCCTTGTTAATAACTATGAGGAGCAGTCCCCTGTCAATAATTACGTGATGCAGTCCCTTGCCAATAATTACCAGATGCAGTCCCTTGTCAGTAACTACGAGGTGCAGTCCCTTGTCAGTAACCACGAGGAGCAGTCCCTTGTCAATAATTACGAGGTGCAGTCCCTTGTCAGTAATTACCAGATGCAGTCCCTTGTCAATAATTACGAGGTGCAGTCCCTTGTCAATAATTACGAGGTGCAGTCCCTTGTCAATAATTACGAGGTGCAGTCCCTTGTCAGTAACTACGAGGGGCAGTCTCTTATTAGTAATTACGAGGGGCAGTCCCTTGTCAATAATTACGAGGTGCAGTCTCTTGACAGTAATTACGAGGTCGGTTTCTTATTGGTAATAACGAGGGGCAGTCCCTTGTCAGTAATTACGTGGTGCAGTCCCTTCTCAATAATTACGAGGTGCAGCCCCTTGTCAATAATGATGAGGTGCAGTCCCTTGTCAGTAACTACGAGGAGCAGTCTCTTATTAGTAATTGCGAGGGGCAGTCTCTTGTCAGCACAGATTGAATGATCAAATGCTATATTGATGTAATATGGAAGGATAAGGCGCTTTATGAGTGCAAGGGTTCAGTTGATAAAATGTCAGGTTACTTCTATGTAGATGGTCTTAATACAGGACATTTCATAAGCATCTGGCACTGCGCGTTCCTTTGTTCTCTATAAACTAACAGGAAGCCAAAACGTCAGTAATTACGAGGTGCAGTCCCTTGTCAATAATTACGAGGTTCAGTCCCTTGTCAATAATTACGAGGTGCAGTCCCTTGTCATTAACTACGAGGAGCAGTCTCTTATTAGTAGTTACATGGCAGCAGTTCCTTGTCAATAATTACGAGGTACAGTCCCTTGTCAGTTATTATGAGGTGCAGCCCCTTGCCAAAAATTACGAGGTGCAGTCCCTTGTCAATAATTTCGAGGTGCAGTCCCTTGTCAGTAACTACGAGGGGCAGTCTCTTATTAGTAATTACGAGGGGCAGTCCCTTGTCAATAATTACGAGGTGCAGTCTCTTGACAGTAATTACGAGGTACAGTTTCTTATTGGCAATAACGAGGGGCAGTCCCTTGTCAGTAATTACGTGGTGCAGTCCCTTCTCAATAATTACGAGGTGCAGCCCCTTGTCAATAATGACGAGGTGCAGTCCCTTGTCAGTAACTACGAGGAGCAGTCTCTTATTAGTAATTACGAGGGGCAGTCTCTTGTCAGCACAGATTGAATGATCAAATGCTATATTGATGTAATATGGAAGGATAAGGCGCTTTATAAGTGCAAGGGTACAGTTGAAAAAATGTCAGGTTACTTCTATGTAGATGGTCTTAATACAGGACATTTCATAAGCATCTGGCACTGCGCGTTCCTTTGTCAATAATGATGAGGAGCAGTCACTTGTCAGTAATGATGAGGAGAAGTTTCGTGTCAATAATTAAAAGGAACATTCTCCTGTCTGTAATTACGTGGAACAGTCTCTTGTCAGTAATGATGAGGAGAAGTTTCGTGTCAATGATTACGAGGTACAGTCCCTTGTCAGTTATTATGAGGTGCAGCCCCTTGCCAAAAATTACGAGGTGCAGTCCCTTGTCAATAATTTCGAGGTGCAGTCCCTTGTCAGTAACTACGAGGGGCAGTCTCTTATTAGTAATTACGAGGGGCAGTCCCTTGTCAATAATTACGAGGTGCAGTCTCTTGACAGTAATTACGAGGTACAGTTTCTTATTGGCAATAACGAGGGGCAGTCCCTTGTCAGTAATTACGTGGTGCAGTCCCTTCTCAATAATTACGAGGTGCAGCCCCTTGTCAATAATGACGAGGTGCAGTCCCTTGTCAGTAACTACGAGGAGCAGTCTCTTATTAGTAATTACGAGGGGCAGTCTCTTGTCAGCACAGATTGAATGATCAAATGCTATATTGATGTAATATGGAAGGATAAGGCGCTTTATAAGTGCAAGGGTACAGTTGAAAAAATGTCAGGTTACTTCTATGTAGATGGTCTTAATACAGGACATTTCATAAGCATCTGGCACTGCGCGTTCCTTTGTTCTCTATAAACTAACAGGAAGCCAACACGTCTGAGGTCAGATGCAGAAATTTGGTACACTAGTGTTGCAACTGAACCTTTTTTTTTTTATATTTTCAGGCATATCAAATGTTATCAAACTCTAAGCAGGTTTGCCCTTGCAGTCCTGACAGCAGCACAGTATTGTTAGTCTGTAGAACAAGAACAGAAGTGTTACAATGTTCTTCAGCAAGAAGAATATCAGACTGTATGTAATCAGCTCCACCTCTATGATGATGTAGAGCCTCAACACAAGGAAAGGTAAATCTTGTAGAAATATGCTCATACATATTGCAAGTACTTCTACAATATTACCCCCACAATATCGAGCCAGGAACTCAACATTGTGAACCTTCCGATAGCGATTCCTCCGCATAAAAATGAAAATAAATTGAATGAGACTCGCTGACCACACGGCCATTATAGTGTATGTAAGTTTCAAGTCTCTTCGAACTTGGTCTTCGTCCAAGACGGCGAGCAACTCCATGATGTCCGAGGCAATGGCGAGGAACTCGAGAAGGAGATCAGCCAAGTGGTCCCGCGAGACTTTACCACGTGGTAGGAGCCATCGACTGAACAGTATCATTATCACCAGTGTTTCCGCAAGGATAATCACCCATACATCAATATCCGGTTTACACAGGTCCTGCTGAGAAAAAAAAATTGTATTTTTTATCCAATAGATAATGCTTGATGTATAAAATTATATTATAAACATAGGAGACTCAAAATTTGTTTTATGCCCCCAATTGTATGTGGGGTTAGTTTTGCTATTTAGAATATAGAGAAAAATCTTGTGTGTCCAACTCCTCCCACACTATTAGCCTGATTTGCTTCAAACTTTCACATACGAATAAACTTAATTCGCAGACGACTATAAAGGAAAGAACATTTGCTGTGACTGTTTTTACCGCAGTTATTGCCCTTTGATAGTTTTTCTATATGGAATACAGAGAATCGTGTGTGTCATGCTTTTCTCTCTCTAGAATTATGGCCTTTTCTTAATTAATTTCACAAAATAAGCCATAGTGAAGAAATTAGTGTATTCAACTTTCTGAAGGAATGGCAACCTTATCAGAGTACGATTTGTTCCAAACTTTAAGTCAAACTTCCTTCATGTGAAGATGGTCTGTACTAAAAATTTTGCTATTTAGAGGATGGCACAGTATGTGGCGGCATCCGTGTCCAATGGACACAATTCTAGTTATGTAATTTATATTCATTCATCACTTCCGTGTAAAAGAGACAGGTGAAACGTATGATGTAATACTGAGAAATAAATATTTACCTGTGCAGGGGTAAGTTTCGCATTATCCGAACACGATGTTGATGAGGTCTCTTTGTCTGCATTGGTAAAATTATGATACTGATTTAACTGAAGAAGCCAAACTGCAGGTATTGTTGAAGCAATGTATATAAGGAGGCATGGTGACCACCTGTAAATAAAAGAATATACTAGTAAGTTATGAGAACTAGATATACCATCATTTTGCTTCTTTCATTTTTGAAAAAAATGTGAAAATTTAACAATTTAATTTTGTTGAATATTTCTAAATTGAAATGGAAAACAGTTTATATGCACTTACCATGAATACTCCTTGCCGGCATTTCTTATTATTACGATGACACACTCAAATATAAGAAAGAAATTTGCGACCGTAAAGAGCCAATACATAGTGTCCTTGTAGTCAACTGTCACGCGCCACACTATCAGGACATTGTGACCAATCAGCATCATTCTTACAAGGCACGCTAGGAAAATGGAGCAATGATTACCATATATCAGACTCGTATCAAATTCTTTTATCTTTTTATCATTGTCCATGTTACGTCTGTCTGTGGTTGTCGTAATTTCTCCCCCATCACGAAACGACTGGTTTTGTTTCAATGAAGACGTACTGTAAACGTCTGTGTATACACTCGGCACTGGCACCGATTTCACAGATGATAGCTTTGGAGTGTCGTCAACATTGATCCAAGAGTATGCGTCCGTGTCGTTAACGTCTCTTACGTCATGTAGCTCCCAATCATCTCTGACGTCGTGAAGCTCTCCATCACTTACTACTCTCTCGTCTGGTAAGTTATAGACAGAGTTAGACGACCGGCGGAAAACCTTGTCAGTCCATGGTATCACGTAAGTTGATGACTGGCTGTTGTTATCGTCTTCGGACAAAGTGTATCCGTCCCCTTCATAACGTACATTCCACATTTTCACAATAAATTCTCGTATGATGTCTTGCTTTAAAAGTGTTTCTCGCTCTAGAGCGAAAGATTAAACAAAATTAGATATTCAATGCTCAACATGAATGTACCTTCGGGTTCTTTTATGTTAGACTTTTATGCTAATTAGAAACCTATGTAACGATCGCAATTGAATACGTATGTTCGGTTTCTATCAAATTAATCGTTGCATTCAATATCGCATTCAAATAGAATTTATCGAATATTGATCATTTAAGCGTAGGCATCTTTCAGATGTTGAACATTTCTACTTGCTTCGGTAAAATTATGATTTAAGTGTCATGCCTAATATCAGCGAAGTGCATTAATATTTAGTCTCTGAAGAGAGCAAGCTGGATGAATTACTTCAAACAAATTAAGTAGGTGCCTTTTCCTCATTGGTGGTAACCATGTCATAATATTCAAGTCCTGCCATTTTAACATATATATATATATAATTTTCATTATGTGGCGATGTGGAAATCTGCATTCCAATCATTACTTCATAATGATGATACCATCATCCTCTCAGCTGACAAAGGATCTGGTATTATTATAATTGACAAGGCGGAATACATAAACAAACTTTATACAGAAATGAAACCCAATGCATTTTACACGGAAACCGAAAAAGATCTCACTCAGAACCCTCTTAAAATAGTTAAGCAGCTAGTAAACAAAATGTATAGGGCAGGAGCTATATCAAAAGAAAGGCAGGCATACCTTATTCCAAGATATCCAAGGGCAGGAAAATTGAATGGCAACCCAAAACTACATAAACCATTAAGAACCATCGTCAGTGGAATAAACACACTAACTGAAAAATTAGCAGAGGTAGCTGAATATGAACTGAATGAATATGTCATGTAGTCACCAAGTTACTTACGGGACACAACATATTTTATAGACAATATTACACAGATTAAACAGCCCATTCCAAGTGACACCATACTTTTTTGTTTTGATGTTTGCAAACTATCCATCAGTACCAAGAGTTGAGGACCAGCAGGCATGTGGAGAGCGGTTTACAAATAGATCTAAACCAATAATCCCAACTAGATATGCCCTACGAATGATAGAAACTGTACTGGACAACAACAATTTTAAATTAAACGAAAAACACTATGTATAAACTGACGGAGTAGCAATAGGTTCGCGACTAGAAAAATGGATGGACAACTGATGAATTTCGAGGTCATGGTTCTACAAAAGATTTACTGATGATGGATTTGGGCTATGGACTGGTGGCATTGAAAAGCTGAAGCAATTTAGTGAATTTGCAAATAATATTCACCAGAACATAAGAGCTGAACTGAGATGGAGTTATCAGAAATTGGAATTTTTAGACACGCTGGTTAGATTAGAGAATGGTAACATCTATACTGAACTGTACAAAAAACCTTAAGACAAACAACTCTTTATACAGAAAGCTTCGTGTCATCCGGCGCTCACCAAGAAGGCATTAGCCTATGGCCTAGGTATAAGAATTAAAAGAATTTGTGAAAACAAACCTGACGATATTTAACACAGAGGAGAACTGAAACAACCGATACAGTTGTAAAGAACTTGAACAACAGCTGCAACGGGTCGATAAATTAGACAGGCAGGAATTATTACAAACAAAAAAGAAGACTTAACCAGAAGAAAAGAGAGTTTTAGCTATTGGTACTGGCCTATTCCAAAATGTTACCAGATATACAAACATCCTGCGGAAACATCAAAAAGTACTCTATAATTCAGAACGTATGAGAACTGTCTCCAAGAACCACCGTTGTTAGCCTTCAGAAGAGATAAAAACATTGGTGATGTATTGGTACATGTCAAAACTAACAGAGCTTTTAGATCTTCTCCTGATATGTGTTCCTGCCACATTTGCCTACTGATATTTAAAGGGAAGGTAGCTGACACCACAACAAGACACACATACCAAACAGTAACACATACCACTTGTAGTCATACCAATCTGGTGTATGGATTACTATGCAAACCATGCAATAAAACAGTATATGTTGGGGAAACTGAGAGGAGTTTGAAAGAAAGAACATTTAAGTGATATCAGACAGCAGGTTGACAAGCCTATCAATCGTCATTTTGTAGGTCATACTGAAGGGGACTTGCAGGTGGTAGTACTGCAAAAGTTATACCATGAAGGCCGCCTTTACAGACAGATAGTAGAGGAGAAATGGATAAAGAGGCTTGCAACAAAATTTCCACATGACTGCAATGTTAAATATAGCACATAAATGTGACAGACACATGTGAAATAATACGGGAAGTGACGTTACGTCGTTTGACATCGTGTTTACAGGAAATGACGTCACGTCATTGAGACAAAGCAAGTATTATATAATGGATGTTACATAGCTGTATCGATGACCTTTATGTTTTGATAAAGACCAGGTAGCCGAAAATTCAACAAAGAGTGATTTTTAACATGAATTATTAACAACAAAATAATTTGTCGTATTTTCGTGTTGCTGGGTGGCGCCCCGTCAGCTCGACATTATGACAACACGACAGAACGCTACATTGTCACGTCCTCATGTTTTTGCATGACACCCACCAGCAGAAGGATACGACAAAATAAGGTGCCAACATGGTAAAAACCTACTTTTATATTGTCCGTGAGGTGCCTTGTCCTCGTGCTGTCGTGTTATGGGGAGGGGGACGCCAACACGACAAAAATGGTTTATCGTGCTTTCGTGTTGCTGTTTTGGCAGGGTGCCAACATAACAATATGACATGGCGGAAACGACCCACCATAGCCTCACAGTTCCCAATATATAGACATGTACATTTTCACTGTTACTATCATACACATTTACACTGAGTAGAAAAAGAAATCAGATTGTGATATATCTTGCCGCAGAAATGTAAAAGATGTGTTTTTATTCGCCCTAAACAGATTAATTACCTTATTCAAAACAATATGTGCAAATAGCGGGAAGCACTTTGAAAACAAACAATGCTTCTCATAAGACTAAAATGTGCATGTAAGATTTTACTGCCTACATATGCGAATAAAACTGCTGACTGTTGTGTCAGCTTTAGCACTGCAGATAAAGGTAACACAAACACGTCTTAGGAGAACAAATATGTTCGAGTTATCCTTTATTAATAACATGGATAGGATTAAGTTCACACAGTAATGAGTCAAGAGGGTTAAGGGTAAGTCTCTACTCCATTATCATAAAAGACCAGAGGAAAAATCTACATCGTAAGTACATGCATTGTCTTATCCGTAAAACACAATTTTAGTCTTAGATTTTATACATTTTCACTAATGCCTTTTTTTATTATAAGAACTGTGTCATTAGTATCGTCGATGAGTATTATGAAAAATATTTCCATAAATATTGAAGGAGTATTGGTAAGTTCAGTTGGTGTATACCTATAGCCAGTCTGCTAGTGGTTGAGCTATCTGCTTCCATAATACAATTTTATACATGTCTATTCTTATTTTGGCATGAAGACTAATCTTTTTTTTTTTTTTTTTTTTTTTTTGAGGCCCAGATGGTAACCCCGTTTATTATCCCCGTAAAATTGGTATAATAGGGGTCGGAGAGCCATCCACCTATTAACCTTACAATAATATATGGTTACAATATGAAATTATGAAATATGAAATAATATAGTACAACAATATATATTTTAAACCTTACAGTATGTATGAATACTATATGAAATTATAACGTACAGCAATGTATATTTTTTAAACTCCAGCAAATACATGTACATACACAGTAAATGCACAAATATATGATATATATATATATATATATATATATATATATATATATATATATATATATATATATACATGATATTTACTAGATATCAAAACAAAACCATACATTTTGGAATTTCTCAGATAAAATGGATTTTTTTTGTTTGGAAGTGGCCCTCAAATGGACCTCAAAAAAGTTTTCCGAAAAAAAAAAATGAAAAGAATTTTAAGCTGCTGACCCCCCCCCCCCCCCCCCAAAAAAAAAAAAAAGGGGGTGGGGGTTAAGATAAAAAAATAAAATGGTACCTTTCCCTGCTATCGCCAATTATAAACCCTTTATTTTACATTAAATGTGGGTAATTTAAAAAGTAGCAAATGTAAATATTTTTTATACAAATCTGTAATTCTACGTATTAAGGTTTGGTCATATATTCAGTTTTTGAACCAGTTTTGACCAGTTTTTATCAAACTTTTGATACTCTTTATTAAGTTTAGCTATATATTTCAGTGTTATGAATTTTTGTTTTAAATATTGAATAAACAATGGAATATTTAGACACTGAACACAATTTTCTTTAAACTTCGACTTATAAATGTAGTATTTAAGTAGCAATGATATAAAATTTCCTTTATGGTTATCTTTAGCATATGAGAAAAGAAATTGCTTTTCTTGTATATCTAAGACTATTTCATATTCATTTTTATCCAGTTTTTCACCTCTGTTAAATAATTTTTAACATATGGGCATAGATTGAATAAATGTTCAATCGTTTCTCTCTGATTTTTACAGTAGGAACATATATTACTGTCGCTTTTTTTAATGACATATAAAAACGTGTTTGTAACAAGTATGTTTTGATTTATTTTAAACTGAAAATCTTTTAGCTTTACTTCTTTTATTGTCTGTAGATTTTTACAGTATTCCTTAAACTCTGACTCGGTAATTCCCATTGTTTGTATCCATTTATTTGGTACCATTATACTTTTCGTATCAACAAATATATCATAAAAAATACGGCTCCCTTTCTTTTCTTCAATCAATTTTTTTAGATAAGGATTTAAATACATATTATTTTTATACTGAATTATATCATTTGCGTTTTGCCTTATTTTGTTTTTCCAATCTATGGGTATATTTGAAATAATGCGATGTAAATCTAAAAAGGTTCCATTTATTGTGTAATTGTTTTACAGACTTTCTAAATTCAAAAACTTTCCCTCATTATCAAGTAAATCTATTACATATACGATATTATTACGATACCAGACTAATCTTTAGTAAGGTGCCATGTGTTTTTCATTTCTTAGAAGCAGGCCTAATACAGTTACGTTGAGATAGTTCTGAATGAAGAGAAATAACTTTTTGTTCAAAGTCGTCAGACGTTATGTCGGCATCGACATCAATTCTGCCTACTTGTGTAATAATTTCCTAATATGGAGACACGCTCGTTTTTGAAAAGTGTCATTAAGATCATCATTTTTAGCTTCATGGAAGCCTTTAACTCGGTCAATTTATATTTACGCTCCCCTGCCGATGCAGTTCATTTATGTCACAATAAAGACACAAGATAAACGTGGATTGAAAATGTCTGACATCTAACCAATGTCAGACGTTTTATTAGAAAGTAATATTACTTAGTTATCAAAACGTAGTACAAAATTAGTTATATGGCTATAAAATTGTGACATAAAGTAGGACAAAGCAAAGTCCATTGACTAGATATAACAGATCAAGGAAAAGAAAGCATCACTATAATAAGACATTGTGACTAGAAAACTTGTTTAGCGACATTTTCAAACAAAACATAATAGCAGAGCAAGGTGGGTGGTGGGGTGGTATGTGGAAAAACAAAATAAAATAAGAAAAACTTCTCTGTATTTTTTCCGATGTTTTCCGCTCAAAACGAGGCTAAAGATAATGAAAAGGGGAAAAGGTCCGAAAAGGATAAGTAACAACAATAACGTGATAAGACCCCTATGCACTGCTATTATGGACACATGTAAAAATTAATAGCTAAAAGGCAAATATAAACAACTTTATATCATTTCAATCTATAATGTATGGTTTTTTGTAGGCGTGTAGTATCGATACCTTTAAGAAGACATGGTCCTGTTTTGGGAATAAATTTAATTTCTTTTTGCTGTGTTAGAATAATGAGAAACAAAAGTAATCGTATAAATGCATTTGGTTGTGTTGTTCACTACGTGAGCACCACGATTTTAGATATTAAAATCATGTCCAAGAACAATAGAATAGTAACATTAGAAATAGTACCGTACCCGTTAAGTCATCACTTATGAAAACATCACATCAAATCTCTGTGTCGTGTTTTTATGTAACAATACATATTTATTTTGTGTGTTAACTTTTGCAGAAGCCCTTAGGAAATGCTGGCGACATCTGACCGACCAACAACACAGCGGGCTTCTGCAGACGTTAATATACAAACATTCATTATCCATAAAGGTGGAAAAAGGGTTTCCCTGTAATCGAGCTCCGTATGTCCAACTAACAACGGAATAAATTGTCGTAATTTAAACATGACACGCAGAAAGCAGAAAAATCGCTTCGAAAAAACAAGCAATGAGCCACATTTATGGGGAAACTGCTTAAACTTTACTGCTGGTGTATAAATAGTATCAATGAAGATGAATGCTATATTTACTCAAAAGCATTCTCAACCATTTGAAACTTTGCCTTTTGTGGTGAAGGGTTAGGTTTAGTGTATGTTATCTTGGTTTACGGTATTGGGAGAACAAAAATGTTCAAGTTATCCTTTGTCAATCTTTCAATTTTTCTCACAATCTGGATAGCGAATCCATTGACTTTTAGTTTGAACTTGCGTTTGCCAAAATAAAATGGTATTTAATTTAAGTGGAAAATAAACACGTGTTCAGCTCAGTGTTGCGTAAGAATATGCTGGAAATGATGTATTGGAAAAGTCCAAACCATACGTAATGTATGTAGATTTGTCTGGACAATTTGAAACCTATAAAATGCGGATACAAAAGTCGTGCGTAGGTAGATGTATTCAACAAAACAATTTTTATACCCTTTATATGCGTGTAAATGTGTCTTTTTACTTAAAATAATACACAAAGTAGTTAGTCCGTTGCAATCGCACTTCAGCGCATTTCATATGATTTTCATTCGGTTGCAAAACTTTTTACCATGCGAAAAAAGCAAATCCGTCTCGTATTGTGAATCAAAATGCACCCGTACAAAAATGTGCATATTATATATTTTGTTTGCTCCTACGCAATTATTTTGGGGTCGAAAAATGTGAAAATCAAACATTTTACAACAAAACGTGTTATCATGCTATTATTTTAGATTCCTTTATCCACACTGGCAAAAGCGTTACAGATCGGGTGGTTCCAATGTTGACTGAGTGGTAAAATTTATCCAGAACAAGTGATGAAATGACACTTTGCAGATTTTGTATGTACATTTCTTCGGATCTTAGTCTGGTGACTATTGGGGACTTATTTTTGATAGACTAGGAAGGGATGCCAGGTTACCAAAAAATGATAGCTGGTCTTGAAACTTGGTTTCTTTCTTAATTTTCCCTCCAACGACAGATTGGGTTGAGTAGCTGCCTCGCAGCACACCGACTGGAAAGCATATTTTAACTGCATGTTTTCCGAATAGATATTGGGAAATTGATAGTTTGTGTTGAACGTTTGGCAGTTTAATTAATGACTGAAATTGAGCTGAACGTGTTCAGTTTATAAAGTCGAGTTTCGAGTTTCGGGGGCCTCCGTGGCCGAGTGGTTAAGGTCGCAGACTTCTAATCACTTGTTACTCATCGGTGTGGGTTCGAGCCTCACTCGGTGCGTTGAATTCTTCATGTGAGGAAGCCATCCAGCTGGCTTACGTAAGGTCAGTGGTTCTACTCAGGTGCCTGCTCGTGATGAAATAATGCACAGAGGGGCACCTGGGGTCTTCCTCCACCATTAAAGCTGGAAAGTCGCTATATGACCTATAGTTGTATCTGTGCGGCGTTAAACCCAACAAAATAATATTAGGAAATACTTACTATATTTAATCATAATCTAAAACTTGATAACTTATAATTGTTGTAACTATGGAGACTGGAGATATATAGCAGGAAGAAATATGTTAAACACAATTTTGAAAGTCTTCAAAGGTGTATCTTAAAGGATTGTATAGCGTTGAAAAGTAAATTTTTAATGACAATATATACGGATATGTTAATCATTCTTCTAACATATTCTCATTCCTATTGGGAACAGCGGAGAAAATACTTAATTAAGACAAAACAAATTGTCATATCTATGGAAAGTGTGCATAGACGTAAACAAGACTGAAAGCATATATTGTCCGTGCGAATAAATGGTGAACCAAAAATATTTACATGTATCAAAAACTGTTTCTCAATCATTCGAAACGGACTACATTCACTGACACCTCTCACCTGGCTCATTCGAAACGGACTGCATTCACTGACACCTCTCACCTGGCTCATTCGAAATGGACTACATTCACTGACACCTCTCACCTTGCTCATTCGAAACGGACTACATTCACTGACACCTCTCACCTGGCTCATTCGAAACGGACTGCTTTTATTGACACCTCTCGCCTAGCTCATTCGATCCCCGGACGAGGTCTATGTTTTCCGTGACGATTTGATTAATGGTATTGTGTCTTAAAGCATTCAACCTCTGATATGTATGGAGAAGTTGGCAGTTACTTGCGGAGAACAGGTTAGTACTGGTACAGAATCCAGGAACATTGGTTAGGTACCGCCGTTGCATAACTGAAATATAGTTCTACTGTTAAAAATGACTTTAAACAAAGCCTCCCAGAAAGGCTTACCTTATGTTTGTGGATTTACAATGAAAAGTAAGTGGTTTACATTGAACCTATATTTTCTTAATATGATAATATACATGTGCACAATCAGTCACGTAAGTACGGTTTTTCGTAAAACGTTTCTTCTTTTCAAAATTTCCCAGCCAGCCTTTGTCCATTAGACTCTTTTGGATTACGTTCGCTTTTGCTTCCCAGTGTCATCTTCTATATGTTGTTTGATTTCACTGCGTTTGCTCCCAGCAGTTATTGCCTGCCGGTGAACTGTCAATGATAATTGTGACTGTCGTATTGTAAGAGAATTGTTTTGGGAGACAGCTCTCTGACACAAAGCTCCACCAATGTACACAGTATTTGAGATGTCCCAAGAATACTCCCATTAAAACGTTTACTGGCCGCACAAAAATACCGAAACGCTTGTCTCAGCGTTCCTCACCGAAGCTTAGCTGCTGAACGCGTAAATAGTTTCAGCAGAAATCCGTTTACTTGGTAAAATACTTATTGTAAGATACATTAAGAATAGAATACCGGTTAACAAGATACACTTGAATGTTAGTTTGATAAACTTTTAAGCCGGTTTTCCCTTGCAATGCGGTAGGCGGTAGCAGAGTATTGTTAGTCTGTAGAACAACAACATCAAAGTAACAATGTTCTTCAGCAAGAAGAATATCAGACTGTATGTAATCAGCTTCACCTCTATGATGATGTAGAGCCTTACTACAAGGAAAGGTAAATCTTGTAGAAATATGCTCATACATGTCACAACAACCTCTACAAACTTATCTCCACAGTGCCTATTCAGAAATGCGACATTTGGATTCCGTGCCTTTCGAAATCGCTTAGACTTCTGCATCAGTATGGGAATGAACTGGATGAAACTCCCTGACCACACGGCCAAGATAGCGTAGGTGAGTTTCAAGTTTCCTCGAACCTGATCTTCGTCGAAGACAGCGAGCAACTCCATGATATCCGAGGCTATGGCGAGAAACTCTAAGAGCAGGTCAGCCAGAAAGTCTCGCGAGACTTTACCACGTGGGAGCAGCCAGCGACTGAACACAAGTAGATATACCAGCGATTCCTCAATGATGATTACCCATACATCATTATCAAAAGTGCCAAACACCGGCTGTAAAAATACAAGTCAAAATAGATTTTAGGAAGATGATAAAAACAATTAAAGTGCGGACTACCCGCTTAATACTAATTAGTATTATTTCTTGACAAACGGCACAATAAGGTATCCAGTCGGCTTATCAGTATGGGAAGGCTCTGCAATTTTACCGACGAGTTTCCACATACCTTAAACAAATGACCGGAATATTAACTTGGATATCCCCTATCTCCCACATCCCTCTTACTTCAAAAATTGGTATAAAACAAAGTTAGCTTGGCTTTAGTCACTATGGAAATATAAATGCAGATATTGAATTAACATGGTTACCTCACTAGGAGTAAGTATTGTTGACACAGTTGTACTGATCTCAGTTGTTATATTACTTGGCAATCCACTGGCAGCAGATGTATCATTCCCGGCTAGACCACTGGCAGTAGTTGTATCATTCCCGGCCAGACCATCCGCAATATCCGAAGTCAAATTGCTCGTAACGTTCAGTACCAGGGCTTCTGTCAATGTCGTGGTCGGGATGGTAGTTATTTCAGTTGGAGGTAGAGTGGTCCACTTATCTGCATTAACAAAACGGTCATACTGGTTCAACTGAAGAAGCCATATTGCAGGTATTGTTGATGCAAGGTAAATGAGGAAGCATGGGGTCCACCTGCAAACAGATATAAATATATATATTTGTAAATATTTACTTTGGGACAATAAAGCATTGTAAATTTGCGGCGATATAACAATAGTTCATTGCTTTTTCGCACAAAACAGTTGAAAACACACTCTTTGGCTCACTCTTAATCAACATATGAACGAAAATTCTCCGCACATAACATGGTCTAAAAATGTTTGAATAGAAATAGTGCAGTCTATTGATGTAAGAATCCACTTACCATTCATATTCGATACCTGCTCGTTTTATGATGACAACAATGCCTTCTAAGATGAGGAAGAAGTTAGCAATCACTATAAGCCAGTACATGTTCTCGTTGTAGTCATCCGTCACACGCCATACTGTCAGCACGTTGTGGGCAATTAGCAAGAACCTCACAAAACATGCCATTATAATTGGACCATTGTTTTCATACCGCATGTCGTATTCTTTCTCCTCGTCTTCGCTTATTGCATTTTCTCCATCATCTAACATTTTTATTTTTCCATTCTCGAATGACCTAATATGTCTTATGAAGGCTTTCTGTGACAGCCTTGGGTTAGCACGAGCTATTGGCACGGCTTTCATGGTAGGTAGACCGGATTTGCCATTCAAATTGTGCCATTGGTATGCATCTAAGTTCTCGTCATCCATAATTTCGGTAACGATTGTATATTCCCCATCATTACTGGTTCCAATTTCTCCATAAGCATCGTAGATATTACCGCTCACAGGTCTGCCGCTTACTGGTCGGCTGCTATGTCCGAACGAAGGTAGAGTGTAAGACGCCCAATTATTTTCATCTGCACGAACAGTAAACACACTTTCACCTGTTTTATTGTTATTTTCAGGCAGTTCGGTCATCATTTTTAAACCAAAACGTCTCAATACAGAATGATGAGATAAATTTTGAAATATAAAGTTTATTACTAAAGTTCTCACTTCACCCAAATCACCGGAACAGTAACTTTGTATATGTTGTATCTAACAAATGCAGATGGTCTTACAAATCTGAAATGCAACATTCTGTGCACTGTTGAACGTATTTAAATTTTTCAAACCTAATTTACGAGTTCATGTTCCATCGCAATGAAGCTGAATGTCTTATTATTATCCTATTGAAATAAATTTTATAGGTGTATAATAACATTTCATATTTTATACATTTATAACAAAATGTGTCCTCATTTCGCTAGCGTCAGGTAAGCAATTCATACATATGAATAATTGTCAGATTATATCCTTGATAAACCGGGGAGCAAAAAATCGGCGTAATTACAAGATGATAGGTAACCTTACTAACACATCCTGTTAAAACAAAGGACAATAACGTAAAAAATAAAGTATATTGGCACATGCCAAGTTTCTCTAACGAAACTTTCGTTTTTAGGCTTAATTAATTTAAACAAAAAATAGCTCAGCTGTTTTTGTCAGTGTATGACGCGTTTCTTGTTCATCTCTGCATTGACAAGAGTCATTTTAACTTGTTAGATTTTTTGAATGAAAGCAATTTAACAGCACTTAAATGAAATAAATATGCATTATTTTTTTTTTCAATTTCGGTAATAATACAAACACTGTGTGTATGTTTTTGTGTAACTTTAATTATTTACCTGCGGTGCATTGAAGCTTTTTAAGGTACGGCAACATTGTTTTAAACTAGTGCCGCAGCTGTTAGATAATTGCAAAGTTATTAAGAAACAAAGCCTAGCGAAGTAATTATGTACAGTAATTATTATACATAGGCATTTGCGATATTCAGCTAACAGTCTGGTTCTGCTCTAGTCCAGATGTGAACGTATTTAATATGAAATAAAATGATTAACTCCTTTTAAGTTATTTTATGTACGTTTGTGGATTACATGTTTAGTATTGATATTACTATCACACTCCGTGTCAAATTATGAAACAATTCAATTCAACAATTCAACGAAATAAAATTAGAAACTTGACAATGAGGTTCAAATCTAGTTAAGGCATAAATCAAGTAAAATTAATTTAGAATCTTTTTCTTTTTTAATCAGTCAATACAAATGTTGCAATTAAAACAAATTAGGCTTCGGGTTTGTTTTATATGACAGTAGTTTATCAAGTCTCTTTTTCAATGGAATACATGTAAAAACTTTCATTAATTATCATTGAAACCTTTCTTTGACTTTAAGAAATATAATAAGATTAGCTGAGATTGAAAATTCACACATTTTACATCAGTAAAACATCGCTCGTAATCAATATGTCATATAGCTAAAAGGTATATAATATAATAGTGAGGATTGCTGTAAGGATGTTTCACAGTAACATAACTCTGTAAGCACATGCGCTAAAAGAATTTTAACCAGTAAGAATGGGTTTTTTTTTTACATTTCAACTTTTTACACTGGTAAGTTTCAGGTGGAATTCTCTTTCTCATTTGAACATCTGACTAACCAACTTTACGTTCATATGGTGGACGGCTTATCTGCTCCGCTCAACACTGATATATGCGCCTCAGGTGGACACTCGTTCCTCAGCTTGCACATCAGAGTAGTCCTTTTACGCAAATTATGACAAACCTGGAGAACCTCGCCCTAGAAAAAAAAAACAACACAGAAATAAGAAAGGACGATAGTTACATGTATGTAACACATATTTTTTACAACATTAGTAACCTAGCTGAAGCATTATGATACATTTTATGGACAGCTATATACTCCTTGGGTCATTGAAAATACATGGAATATGAACAGAACAGTGCTGTGTTTTGTTTTCCGCCTTCTTATGTTATAGTGATACCGCTATCAAATATGATGCCACTTTTTTGAAAGCTAAAATGTGAAGTAAGGGTATACCTTGGTGGATGGGTCGGGGTACCTAATTATTGGTCATTGATAATTCATGATTATATATATTGTAGCTACCATTGTCTATCTGACGTATTTTGCCGGCCATCAGCAAATTAACATTTCCTAGTACGGATATTGATTTATGAACAGAATTGTAAATATTTTCAACAACGACTGTGCAGTACAACACTGCGAGTGTTATGTTAGGGACGAAATTAAGGTTACTTCTGTTTAGACGAGCAGTTATTTTTACCGGTTCTCCAGCAGACCAACCGACTTGCACTGCCAAGCCCTCTATTCTCTGTAAATACATTTATCATTTTATCTACATAGATTCTGTAAAAAATATCGGCTTGCATTTCACAAGTAAATATGAACAGGCAGAAAAAAAAGTCCGTATTGTATCTTTTGCATTGTATGTTGCTGGAATACTTTCGTTAATATGCATGACTTGACACAGTTCTATAAATAGCACACATAAAACTTCACTAAGTTAAAATCAGAGATATGACAACTCTGCCAAACAAGGCACCGAGTAGCAATCTGATACTATAAATACTTGGAAGACCAAGTTGGCAGTTTTGTAAGCATTGCACTTTGGTTCACTTCTCCGCCCCGCCGGTGAGTGCATATCTCGAAAAGGCACAGGACATTGACGGAACTAGGCCATAGCTTTATTGACCTTTTTCTGTCAGTGTTCTGACTGAAGCCGGCAGGACTAGTCCTGAAAAAGGACTGTTTGAGTTGAAAGAAGGTATCTTCTTTGTGACGGTGTCAGACGGTATAGAGTTCAGACGGCCTGTAGAGAAGCACCTGTACGCTCAACGTAGGGTGCGGGAGGGGAGGGAGACGCCACCTCTATGACGATGGATTACCATCGACCAGTGGCAGCCTGTGCCTTTCACCTCTTACTGCCCTTGTCAGGACGACCTTGCGTGCATTCTTTATGCCTTTTTCTCGTTATTCCGAGCCTCTTAACCGGTATTTCAGTTCTTGTCAGTAACAGATTAAAGTTTCATAAGAGTTTTTGCTATAGTTTGATACTCCAACATTTAAACTTAAAAAATCCCCATGACGAAAAATTCTAAGGAGTGTTGTCAATGAATAATCCAGGCTTTCACATGATGACCCTCACCCTCTGAAACAGCCAGGTGCTTTTTCGTTGATCCGAGACTTGTGATCATTTGTACTAGCTCTCAAAAACTAAGATTTTTTTTTAAGTTCTTTTTTAAAATTAAGAACATATATCTAATTGTGTTTGCAATTATTTTTTTCTGTTTAAAGAAGTTATATATTACTCCAGTGATTTTAGATAAGCAAATTTGTGCCAAAATTTTCTGTTGCGCATGTTTCTATTTTAATGAGTAATACTATTTTCTTTTTATTCTTGTTTAACTGTCATATGATTTGCCACAACATGCATAAAAATTAGAAACAGGAAATAGCTGCAAGTTCAAATTGTCCAAAGGCTCGGATCAATGAGAAGGCTCGGAATTACGAGAAAGAGGCATATATTGTCATGAACCACGCCTCTCAGGTCACTGTCGTTCTAGGTCTCTTGACTCGCTTTTGTTTTAAAAGATATTGGAGTTTTGGCTTATACTCTGCTCAGATACACGAGTAATTTAACTATGAACCAAATTTAAGCAGCGATGCTGCGAGTACGGGGTAGGTGTGAGAGAGAGTCTCCATCTCCCTGCGGGTTTGAACTTTGAAAGGGTATAATAGTGTTAGTTGTTATCGTTTATTAAATTATCGATATGTTTAGTTTCCATACATGACTTCCGCATCCGCATTTTGACAGGTTTTTGTTATATGTGTCTACCCATACATTGCGAATGTGTCAGGTTTTATGAAATAATTGTTCACCAATATATCTTTCTCACACGAAAATAAATATTTTATAGACAACGTAAACAACATCTAATTTTTAGAAACGAAAATTAAAACTGCGTTAATTGCTTTTGTGTTTCGGTATCCGGATCAGGATGTAGATTGATAGATTGAATTGCACATTGATGTTCACGTTAAATGTTATATTAAGCGCAAGTATTATTACTCGAGACATAGGATGACTCAAGCATTTTTGCTCTCCCTGTGCGCGCTTGAATACCAATGTTTTACTTGGGGCCTCTTTGACTGAATAGTTTATGGTCGCTAACTTCGAATCACTTGCACCTCACTGATGTGGGTTCGAGCCTTACTCGGGGCGTTAAATTCTTCTGGCTTATGGAAGGTCGGTGGTCCTACCCGGATGCCCGCCCGTGATAAAATAATGCAGGGAGGAGCACATGGGAAGAAAAAACTGCCAATATCGCCAGCTTTCATAAATAAAATTGTTTCTTTGTAAAAAAATATGATTAAGAATGAAGAAAAATTTCGAAGGTATTACCACTGCCCGTTCTTGCGATGTGCCTACAGTGTTCTTTTTGGCCTCGCTGTCTGTTTGTGTACGTGCGTGATGCTTCTATTTGTGGCGGCCCTATTTGGCGATGTGTGGCTCTGGCTGTATTTGCTGTGCCGTATGCTTGCAAGAAATCTACACTTACATTTTCCAAGATGGTTTCAAGAACAAATAAATCAGGGTCTTTCAGATCTACTATTTCAAAAACGAATTTGATAAATCTCATTCAGAGGACATTGTTAAACGAAACACTTGAAATAGCCGCCTGACACCCTATAGTGACAGTAGATTATAGGCCACTTCCAACAACATTGCTGTAGGATTAACACTTTAGCAACGTGGTTAGAGTGTCCGCCGGATCATGAGGTCCGTGGTTCGAGCCCCAGTAAAAACCTTGGTATTTTCTCTTCCATGGTTACTTTAATGGGGTCAGAAGTGTTTGTCGGACTTATGCGGTGGGCATGGGGTGTCATACTGGAGAGCTCTTTAGCGCCTACGGATCATGAGGTTCGGGGTTCGAGCCCCAGTAAGGACCTTGGTATTTTCTCTCCCAGGGTTTACTTTAATCCTTTAGGATTTACATTTTACTGTTTTTTTTTCTTCAAAATTTAAGCTTTCTCATTTTCCCGGGTACTGTAGTGACATATTGTGATACCGTATACTGGAAGTTCACTTCAACTTTATACTGCCATAAAATCAATACTGCAGTACTGATTACACATGGCAGGCGCTTGTCAGGAGCAGTTATTAGTTTAAAAGAAATGTTATGTGCATGGGGGTTAAAAGTATATGTTGCAAAGACAAAAGATCTAAGGTTAAAAACAGTATGCATCTGTCTACAGAGAGTTGTCCTGACTTATAATTTACAAAAGTTGTTTCCCTTCGCAAATAAACCGCCATATGCGCTACTGAGTACACAGGTAAATATGTGACGATAACATATCTTCGCAGTCACATTTCAAAGCCCATATTTTGCTAAATTATATCTCGAACTAGATTCTATTCGAAGTTCTGTCTAAAACGACTTAACTCATCCTATTTACTATGTAAGATTATTCCACAAGAGGTCTTAACCCTTAGCCTGCTGGCGGCAAGTGATTCTGCCTTTGCGACCAGTGCAGACCAAGATCAGCCTGCACATCCGTGCAGTCTGATCATGGTCTGCACTGTTTGCTATTCAGTCAGTAAATTTTCAGTGAACACCCCTTTGAATAATAAATGGTATTGCCCAAATTGAATGAAAGACCAGTCCATTTTAGAAATTTAGCAGGCTAAGGGTTAATATATCTACTCAATGTGTCTACCTTACCTTTCAGGTGTGATAAATAATGACTAATATTAAGTGAGACATCAGGTAGACCGATTTCACATTCTGATATTTCACGTTGCCTAACCTAAAGGGTTAGCCTAACCCTCGGAGGGGGATATCGACCAGTCAAAAAAATATATATATAGAAATCACATTGATAATTTAAGGTCTGTGTCCTGCATCATGTACACATAAAATTTGCTGGGGATGCAAGATAAGATAAGATAAGATGAATTTTATCTCGAGTCGGCAAGACAAAAACAATACAACATAAGCACTCTAGGTGCTTTTGAAGTAGTCTTGAAGTATGAGCATCCTACGGGATGCATTGTCGAACCGAAATGCGAAAATTACAGAAGGTTGTTGGTAAACCCTAGGTTTTAGGTTTTGACCCACGAAAATCCAGAAAAACTCATATTCGACCTGCACAGAAAATGCCCCATATGTCGGCTTGTCTGTGGAAATTTTCTTTGATGAGTTTTGAATTCTTAAGTTCTGCCCCTTGTCAATCGAAATTCAGGTGAATTTCAATAATGTTTGCCACCCATAAGCGGAAGTAATTCAAGTATCATCAAATATTAATCAGCTACTGACAGATGGCAATCGCGCCAAGCGCCGACTGACACATGGTCATCTCGCGGTTTGTATTTAGTACAATATAAGCATGACATGTCATATGTAAATTAAGCATGCAATGTGAGGAAACCCGTTGATCATTAGTTATTTACTTTTATTCAAGCACTGATGGGAAATTACCTGTGAGTTTCCAAAGAAATCAAAATGTCACGCTGATAATTTTTCATTGCCGAAGCACATGTGACCTAATTCACATAATGGAAAATACCATTTACACCCGTAGTATCTCTGTTTGTTACTCTCGGTGATCCGATTACTTCCATTTCAGTTTCATTAATTGAGTCAATGAAACAATTAGCCCCAGTTCTAATTAGAATATTCTGTCTTTTTTATAATGATGTCATAACCCGTGACTCGAAAGAGAGGGTATCTAACATGCCATCTGCAAAACTTACGAAGTCATTACTAATAAAAAGATACATGTTATAATTTTAAAAGCATACGAAAAAGTGTCATGAAAATGCTTTATCATAATTTTCTATGTATATTTTATTTTTGGTTTAACTGAAATGCAGGTTAGAAAGACATTTAAAACCTATGAGATTCTTTAATAGTATGAATTGTATATAAATACACAGAACCGCAAAATAAACGCAACACATTAAAAAATTTTCTTTTTTGAATATTTCCGCCGTAAATATATTTTACTAACCCAAACATATTTGAATATTATTTATACATGTAAAATATTACTATGCCACTAAAATTTATTGAAATCATTGTACCGTGACACCTGACTGGCACAACAATACGAAAAGTACGTTTTGCACGTGCGCGCTGAAAGTATGTAAATTATTTTTTAAAAAATTGCTGATTTCGTGACCTGTTACGATTTTACAATTAAAAAAATACCCCAAAAGATTTTTAGCTGACATAAATATTCTTTTGCAATGCCACGACTACCGGATAATTTGCGAAATCAGGCTGCCGGAATGCTACATGCCAGAATGTCCACGAGCCGCAGCATTAGGTTGTCGTGCTTCGACGATTGTAAGACTCCATCAACGTCTATTACAAACTGGTAATGTTCAGGATCGACCAAGGACAGGACGTCCCAAAGTGACAACACTGGCACAAGATGCACAGGTGCAAGCTGCCCACCGATAGGACAGATTCCTCAAAGCCACAACTACCGCCAGGAATACTATTGGGATTAATGGGTGAGTCTCATGTACATGTACAAAACGTTAACATTGCAATCATTCTTTATTATAAATAAGGGCTGGGACGATTTCAAAATTTTGAAGCCTGTTAATCATTTGTATGAAATCAAATCAAACCGGTTAATCGGCAGCCATATTTGAAATGATGGTTTCTTTCCTGAAGACCGTATAAAGGTACTTTCAGCAGCTGACTTCATAAGGAACTTACTGACTTTATCGTTTGAAGGCAGTGTGATAATTGATAAGTCATATTTTGGCGTATTTTATTTTTGATATTAGACGACGAGCAAATCTGAGACTAATACTTATATTCAAGTTGGTGTGTTTTAGAGGAAATATACTGTGAGTCTATGTGCTGGTCAAAGAAATGTATAAAGATAAAGTATTTGTGATTTTGATTGTTTAAGAGCGATTAACGGTTTTGCAAAATTGAAACCGGTTTCACCTAGTATTTGAATCGGATCCGATTAACCGAGTAATCGTCCCAGTCCTATTTTAAATAAATAACCAGTTATATGTATCAACCTTGTTGGTATCAGTTAAACAAATAACGCAATGAAGTCATATTAATAATATTTCATATGCGATTCAGTGCACTACTTCATACAATGATACAAGTAACGTAATGTGCATGTACTTGAACTAATTGCATATTTGTTCATTGTAGACGTAACGTCAGCGATGATGTGATACGCCGTCGGCTATATGCTATTGGTTTCAAGGCTAGACGCCCAAAGAAAGGATTGATTCTCACTGCTAGACATCGGCAGGAGTGTTTAAACTGGGCTACGAGACATCTACAATTTACCCGCAGCACTGGGGTCAAGTGCTATTTTCAGACGAATCCAAGGTCAACGTCAACCGGCTGGATGGACGTGTACGTCTATGGCGCACACATGGGGAGCGAGTAGCAGATCAGTGTGTACAGAGGTATGACCGGTGGGGTGGTGGAAGCGTGCACATCTGGGCTGGTATGTCTCAGTTTGGACGTACTAATCTAGTAATTCTCAACGGCAACATCAACGCCCATAGGTACGTAAATGACGTTCTCCAACCGGAAGTGATCCCGTATATGCAACAGAACCTACGCAGTGGCATATACCAGCATGATAATGCAAGGCCTCACACGGCGAACCTAACAACTAGTCTAACTTTCTAGGAAACAATAATGTAAATGTTCTGGACTGGCCGTCCTTGTCGCCAGACCTGGCACCGATAGAGAACATCTGGGCGGAGCTCAAAACACGCGTGTATGAACGTCAACCACCACCGAACAACCTTCAACAGTTATGTCAGGCTCTTATCCAAGAGTGGAACAATATTCCACAGAACGATATCGCGTATGTAATTGGCTCCATGAGACGTAGATGCGTTGCTTGTATACAGGCCAATGGAGGATACACGAGATATTGACAATGTGTGAAAATTGAACTTGTGGGTAATGAACTTTGACATAATGAAATCGGGGTTATTTGTTGATATATGTTAATGAAATGTACACAGTATGTAGGTAAGGTACCAATGAAATGAAATAAACTCGTTATTCATGATTTGAATTGTGTATTTTCGAATTATATGTGTTTCCCAACCTTTCAGGTAAACTAGCAGGTGCATGTCAAGTTTTTTAAAAGCATTGAAGGAAGACTTCAAAGTAAAATAGTGAGAATAAAATAAAAGCATGATAGTGTTAATACAAGATGAAGATATTTACAGGTTAAAAACTGGTAAAAACAACTGTTGCTGGTACCTGGGAGTGGGGTTGAAATGAGAGAGGGGCTAAGACTATGCTTAAACCCTTCTATATAAATTTATAAAAGGTAAAGGTAAATTTTATTTACCATCGCTTAGTGAATCAATGTACGTTAGCTCTAGACCTTATTTTAAGCACGTTATACCTTACTCCAAGCAATTTGCTGGTATCCATTTACATCTGGGTCGACTGAGGCAATCGTGATATGTGATATAGTGCCTTGCCCAAGGACACACTGCAATGGTATTAGCCAGGAATTGAACTCGCGGGGGGTGGTGGGGGGGGGGGGGGAGTCTTCACCTCCATAGGAGGTCTTAGCCCTCTCAACCAATGTATCCAAGGTATGAACAGATAAAGAAGCAACAAGCACCTAATGCTTGTATTACAGTTACCTATCATTTTTGATGATCCAGAAAAAATCAAAACTCTGTCTTAAAAAGTTGCAGTTTTAGAGAAATTTTGACTCCATATGTTATGTAGTGTCAGGTAAAACAATTGTCGTTAACTAAAAAAAATCAGCTTCAGAGATGTTTATATGCTGTAAGTTACAGATCTCTTAGCTAAAACAAACCCCATATTAAATCCTAACATGAAATCAGGCCAGAAATCTGTCTTACTATAATGTCATCAAATTTATGAAATGCATTGGACTCCCCTTATACTTATTTTTTAATCCATTAAATTTTTTTCTTTTGATCTGACTTAGAAGACAAGTTATACACACAAAGACACATTTGGTGAATTTGGTTGAGAGGGCTAAGACACTTTCCTGTGGAGATGAAGGCACCCACTTTGATTCCTGGCTACTCCACTTTGCAAGGCACTTTATCACAATTGCCTCAGTCAACCTAGTCCCAATCTGTGACTCTAGTTACCTCCCCTGATGGTATGTCCACAGAGTCACAGGCGACAGCTCTTAAAAATTGGCGTAATTGAGGTACTTCAGTCTTTCAGACATGATTGTTAACATACAGATGATTAAATTGTAAAAAGAAAAACATTTGCAACTAGCAGATTTTCTGTTATGCTTGATTTTTGTGAAACGTGATGTGTCATGTCATGAGCACTTTGCAGTACCTGATAAAAATTACCCACTGACCTATATCATCGATTTGTTATGTCACAGCTTTATTACATCACTGTTGGCACATTTCATCCAGAGATACCAGTGAATGGGAAGCAAAACGTCTTCGGTTAATTCTAAATGAATTAGCACAATATTTTTTTTTTACAAGGATCTAACATAAACTGGCAGCATTTCAAAACAATACTTGAATTTGGAAAGATATATTATGCATTTATTTTTCTATGCTTGTACTTTCATGAACTTCAATTGACAAATCAAGCATGACTTTTTAATGTTCATGCATGTATGTAATAGCTACTTTTTCTGTAGTTTTTATGTTGAACATTATAACATTTCTGTTTATGAAATAAATGTATGACAAATATAGCAGTTTAAAATATTTCTTCCATTTCTTATACTCTGGAGTTCACAGTCTATGTTTGGATGTTTGTCATTAATAATTACGCCTGTTTCTAAGACATGATTGAGTTGGACGTAATATCATACTGAAAAGAAATGAAAGTGATAATTACATCGCAAGTTGACTACTGTTGACCCAGCTGTAAATGGGAACCATTAAATTGCTGGGGGTATTTTGGTATAGTTGGTTTTAACTGTTCTTAAAATAGGGTCACACAAAAGCTCTAGAGAGCTTATGTTCATTGTTTCACAGAGGGACGTAATCAGTTTCTCACAAGAGTCAGTGCACAGATGTTGCAGTTTGACACTGCTAAGGTAACCAAATGGGGGTTATGCCATAACATAATGGGGGGCAACCATCACAAATAAAAATAGTGTCAGTTAATTAAGTTATGGTAGCCAGAACTTAGTTGTCAGTTATGGACACCTTAATTGTAAGTGTCCAGTGATAATACTGCCTTAGTCCTTAACATTTTCTGTGACTTTGTTATGATGTCATAAGTTCTTCCTAAAGGGCTTCAGTTGGAAGTGAAAAAATATAAAAAGTGAAGTTTAGAAAAGTAGTTGAGAAATGATGCTGAATGTTACCTGTTATTATTACATGGTTATGTCGTAGGGCGCCCCGCAGGGTCTCGCTGGTTCCAGTGAGGAATTGGGGTTTTAGCTCTGGTAGTGCCCCTGTGGGTTCCTTTTCCACATTAAATGACAAACTGCCCAGTGACAGGGGGGTCAGCCCAGAACTGTAGGGCTTACTCAGTTATGTTGATTGATAACAGTTCTTAAAGTTTTTATAAGTTTATTCCATGTTCTATTCAGCAATAATGATAACAGTAATTATATAACATTAGTTCACAATTTTCACTTGCACTGTTCTTAAAGTCTTCAAAGTTATTTTAACTATTTGTATTCCTGTGTTCTACTATTTTCCTATATGTTTCCAATGTTCTATGTATTTGAGTGTGGCAGACTGTTATATAAGTCTTAAATTATGCCACTGTGGCTAAGCTATGCAACTCAAACAATACATTCAAGTCTTTCTTCCTTAAAGTCTAAAAATCAAGTCCTTTATAAAATAAAAAATCTAACAATTTATTTAAGTTTCTACAAAAAAAAATAACCAATCTGATAGTTATGGGTTGTACCCTAGAATTATTATCCAATGAAATTGTAAATCAAAAACAATGCTTATCTGACAGATAAGTAAATCTTGAGAATATCTCTTAATGCCTAAAGCTGTCAATGGTCGGAAGTTGACACATATTAACAAACAATAAAAGTGCTAAAATACCTAGCCAAATTGATTGAAGTCTTTTTAAGATGAAATATTTGTCTACATTTTATCAAAACAGAATCAGCTTTATTATTGTAAAAAAAGTTAACAACAAAAAGATAAATTCCTGCCAACAGGAGAAGTAGGATTTCCTGCATTTACACCTTTGATAGAAAATCAAAATAATTCTTTACTGTAACAACAATTCAATATAAAGAAATCAGAATAGCATTTTAAAGAACTGCTGTATTATATTGATATTGTAATTCATGCATAAACAAGCATTTCTATAATAATTATAATTTGAAAATCTGATGTTTGAAATAAAACCTAAAAGAAGCCAACAGAATTTGACCTTAACATTTACAGTATCACAGTTACATTAAAGTTAAGGTCATCCCAGCTGTGCTATAGTATACCACCATGTACATAACTTGACAGGCCTGCAGTAAGTGAGAAATACTAAAATCTTCAAGATTTTACTTGTGTTGCCCTGTCAAATGCAGTTCTTAATTTCTCGTGATGTGTGGTTTTTACATCACCTCCACAACTGTATATAAGAAACCACCATGATCACATATTTACAGGTTGTTTTGTTAACTACAGTATCACAATTTAATCTGTACTGACTAGGTTATGTTTGCCATAGTTGATTTTAGTTCAGACTTGGTCATACACTTCAGCATTGTCATAAAGAACAATGGTGTGCAGATGAGCAAATAAGGATCACCATGGCCCTCTTGTTTTGGCAATATATTCTGCCCCCTTTGATAAACTGGACAACCATAGACAAACTTGAAATCTTTGCATAATTTGATAAGTAAGTAATACATCATTTCTGTATTTAAGGTACTAGAAGTTATACAATAATGCTTCTGCTGTATGGGCTGGGATGAAGTACAATGGTTATAGTTATTGGGACCCTACCTGGCTGAAGATCTTCCTCTCCTGGCTTGCAGTGGCTTTCTTCATCAATGAATATCTTGTATACTACATACAGAGCTACAGATGGCCAACATTTCCAAATATTCCAAGGTAAGTGTTCAATCCTATCATAACTCAATCTTCGATCCTTCCATAACTTGGTCGTTAATCTTGGCGTAGCACAATCTTCTATCCTAGCATTACTTAATTTTCAGTCATGACATAACTCAATCTTCAATCGTAGCATAACTCAATCTTCTTTGCTGACATAACTCAGTGTAACTCAATTGTCAGTCCTAATATAACTCAATCTTCAACGTTGGTATAATTATCCTTATCTTCAATCCTAGCATAACACAATCTTCAGTCCTGGCATAATACATCTTCAGTCCTGGCATAATACAATCCTTGCATAACTCAAATGCCAATCTCAGCATAACTCATTCTTTAGTCCTGGCATATCTCAATCTTCTATCCTGACATAATACAACCTTCAATCCTGGCATTATACTATCTTTAATCCTTGCATAACTCAATTTTTAGTCCTTGCATAACTCAGTCTTTAATCCTTGCATAACTCAATCTTCAATGCTGGTATAATACAATCTTTAATTCTTGCATAACTCAATCTTTGGTCCTTGCATAACTCAGTCTTCAATCCTTGCATAATACGATCTTCAGTCCTTGCATAACCCTATCTTTGATCCTGGCATAATACAATCTTCAATCATGGCATAATACAATCTTTAGTCCTGGTATAATACAACCTTCAATGCTGGCATAATACAATCTTTAATCCTAGCATAACTCAATCTTTAGTCCTGGCATAACTCAGTCTTCAATGCTGGCATAATACAACCTTTAATCCTGGCATAACTAAATCTGCTATTCTAACATAATTCAGTCTTCAATCCTTGCATAACTCAGTCTTCAGTCCTAACATAACTCATTCTTCAATCCTAGCATAACTCAATCTTCAGCAGTTTCTGTTGACAATATTACAACCAAGTAATGTAATATCTAGTACTTCTGGCAACAGTGACTGCTTGCAACATTGCATTTTAAGGGGGCATTTGTCATACAATGTTGAAATCATTTTTGTTATATATCTGTGGTGACTCAATTTTGTTTACCTGTAGAAACAGTGAGCGATACCAGGTACTGCTGTTGGTAGGAGACCCACAGATACAAGGATATCAAGATGAACGTATATTTCCTGCTGGAACTATTGCCAGATGGGACATTGATAGGTGAGTGTTGTAATAAGTTATATATTGCCAGATGGGACATTGATAGGTGAGTGTTGTAATAAGTTATATATTGCCAGATGGGACATTGATAGGTGAGTGTTGTAATTAGTTATATATTGCCAGATGGGACATAGATAGGTGAGTGTTGTAATTAGTTATACAGTCGAGTCCACTTAATACGAACTCGCTTGATACGAATTTTCGGATAAAACGAACAAAGTCTGGATTCCCCGGCCGAGTCCTTCTATTTCCTTTGTAAAATTATTTCGGTAATAGCGAACTCGCTTCATACGAATAATCGGAAGATACGAACACATTTTAAATGTCCTTATTAGCTTTAATGTTATGATTTTCCATCTTCTAATACGAATTAATTTTAGAAGTCGGCGGCCATTTCGCCCTTGTTACGATTGACTATATTTAATAGTTTGTAGATAATTTTAAAGACATTATTGACCTTCTACTGTCGATACAGGTAGGTCGTGTCTTACAAAAGATTATATAGTACAAGCTTCATAATAGAAATAATGTTGGCGGTGGATATAATTTGGCGCTCCGGACCTCGAATATACATTGCAGTTTAAATGCATAGAGATTTACGTGTTTAAGTGTGGCTTTTGTTGAGTAATTTCAATGTTATCTGAATAAATTAACTTAATAAGTTCAAAACTATTAACTACTTCCAAATATCGGACTCTATTCACCCATGATACCGGTGATACTGCCCAACTTGCTCGGACAAATTTTCCGGTAAGCCATACATTCATTAATACGAATTACGTTTAATACGAACACATTTCACAGGTCCGGATGAGTTTGTATAAAGTGAGTTTGACTGTATATTGCCAGATGGGACATTGATAGGTGAGTGTTGTAATAAGTTATATATTGCCAGATGGGACATTGATAGGTGAGTGTTGTAATAAGTTATATATTGCCAGATGGGACATTGATAGGTGAGTGTTGTAATTAGTTATATATTGCCAGATAGGACATTGATAGGTGAGTGTTGTAATTAGTTATATATTGCCAGATGGGACATTGATAGGTGAGTGTTGTAATAAGTGATATTCACAATTTCACATATACTATTACTGGGATAGCAGAATGAATCTATTTTCCGTCTTAGAACTCTTGGAACATTGGTAGGTGAATGGTGCAGTCAGTTATATTCACATATACCTGTATATCAAGATGAGTTGTATTTCCAGTTGGAACACTGACAAGGTGGACATTGATAATCAAATGTTGCTTGTGACCCATAGATACAGATATATCAAGGTGACCTTAAATTCCTAGTTGGAACATTGCCTAGGTGAAACATTGATATTTGAGTGCTGTAGTAGGTGACCCACTGATAAATACATTGTATATGCTACAGATGTAATACATGTATGTACTACAGGTATATATTGTATATCACATATATATTACAAGTGTATATTATAAGTGTATATTACAAGGGTATGTATTACAGGTATGTTTTGCAGGTGTATATTACATGTATATACTACAGGGTATATAACATATATATATATATTATATATTACAGGTACATATTACAGGTGTATAAAATAGGTATATGTTACAGGTGTTTATATTACACATATAAATTACAGGTGTATATAACAGGTGTGTGTTTCAGGTATATATAACAGGTTCGTGTTTCAGGTATATATAACAGGTGTGTGTTTCAGGTGTATATATTACACATATTAAACTTTATAGGTGTATGTTACAGGTATATTTTGCAGGTGTATATTACATGTATATACTACAGGGTGTTTTACAGATATATATATATTATATATTACAGGTACATATTACAGGTATATATAATAGGTATATGTTACAGGTGTTTATATTACACATATATATTACAGGTGTAATTTACAGATGTATATAACAGATGTGTGTTTCACGTGTAAATATTACACATATACTTTATTGGCATATATTACAGATGTATTATCCCCCTGTGTATATAACAGATGTATGTTGCGGGTTTATATTACAGGTATACATGACAATTATATATTACAGGTACTTACGGAAGACATTCTCCTATGCATATGAGTACAGTCAGCCTGATGTGATAGTGTTTCTAGGAGATCTGTTTGATGAGGGCAGTAAGGCTTCAAAGTTTGAGTACAGTGAAACATTAGATCGCTTCACACATATATACCATGAAACTAAACATACCAAGGTTTGTAGTGCATCTTTTTTGTACCTAGCAACATTTTCAGAAAGTAGGGGTCACTTAGATTTGCCCTTGTCCATACATCCATCCATGAGTCTGCATTTTTATACTGCCATCGTCTAAAGACCTGGGAGGCATATAATGTTGAAACTGTCCATCGGTCAGTTCATCTATCTTGTCTCTACAACTCGTACAATTTCTGTGAAACTGAAAAAAACTTAGAATACATCATCAACATGAAGTGGACATGCATATATTTCTGATTATTTTTTTCATGAGTGAAAGATATTTTGATCTTTAACATGTAAAACAAACAAATTTTCTTTTTATTTCATGTTTTGACTAAATTTACCTATTTTTAACTCGATTTTTCAAAGAAAAAGTAGAGCTATTGCATGAATATTAACTGTCAAAGTCTACACCAGGAGAAACAATCTCCATAACTCTGATTTGATTTTTGACAGAGTTATGCCTCTTTTTAGCTCACCTGTCACAAAGTGACAAGGTGAGCTTTTGTGATCGCGCGGTGTCCGTCGTCCGTCCGTCCGTCCGTGCGTCCGTCCGTAAACTTTTGCTTGTGACCACTTTAGAGGTCACATTTTTCATGGGATCTTTATGAAAGTTGGTCAGAATGTTCACCTTGATGATATCTTGGTCAAGTTCGAAACTGGGTCACGTGCCGGTAAAAACTAGGTCAGTAGGTCTAAAAATAGAAAAACCTTGTGACCTCTCTAGAGGCCATACTTTTTAATGGATCTTCATGAAAGTTGGTCAGAATGTTTACCTTGATGATATCTAGGTCAAGTTCGAAAGTGGGTCAGCTGCGGTCAAAAACTAGGTCAGTAGGTCAAATAATAGAAAATCCTTGTGACCTCTCTAGAGGCCATATTTTTAATGGGATCTGCATGAAAATTGGTCAGAATGTTCATCTTGATGATATCTAGGTCAAGTTTGAAACTGGGTCAACTATGGTCAAAAACTAGGTCAGTAGATCTAAAAATAGAAAATCCTTGTGACCTCCCTAGAGGCCATATTTTTCAATGGATCTTCATAAAAATTGGTCAGAATGTTCACCTTGATGATATGAAAGTCAAATTTGAAACTGGGTCACGTGCGATCCAAAACTAGGTCATTAGGTCAAATAATAGAAAAACCTTGTGACCTCTCTAGAGGTCATATTTTTCATGGGATCTGCATGAAATTTAGTCAGAATGTTCAACTTAATGATATCTAAGTCAAATTCGAAACTGGGTCACGTGCGATCAAAAACTAGGTCAGTAGGTCAAATAATAGAAAAACCTTGTGACCACTCTAGAGGTCACATTTTTCATGGGATCTTTATGAAAGTTGGTCAGAATGTTCACCTTGATGATATCTAGATCAAGTTCGAAAGTGGGTCACGTGCCATCAAAAACTAGGTCAGTAGGTCAAATAATAGAAAAACCTTGTGACCTTTCTAGAGGCCATATTTTTCATGGGATCTGTATGAAAGTTGGTCTGAATGTTCATCTTGATGATATCTAGATGAAGTTCGAAACTGGGTCATGTGCCATCAAAAACTAGGTCAGTAGGTCAAATAATAGAAAAACATTGTGACCTCTCTAAAGGCCATATTTTTCATGGGATCTGTATGAAAATTGGTCTGAATGTTCATCTGGATGATATCTAGGTCAAGTTTGAAACAGGGTCATGTGCGGTCAAAAACTAGGTCAGTAGGTCTAAAAATAGAAAAACCTTGTGACCCCTCTAGAGGCCATACTTGTGAATGGATCTCCATAAAAATTGGTCAGAATGTTCACCTTGATGATATCTAGGTCAAGTTTGAAACTGGGTCACGTGCCTTAAAAAACTAGGTCAGTAGGTCAAATAATAAAAATACCTTGTGACCTCTCTAGAGGCCATACTTTTCATGGGATCTGTATGAAAGTTGGTCTGAATGTTCATCATGATGATATCTAGTTCAAGTTTGAAACTGGGTCAACTGCGGTCAAAAACTAGGTCAGTAGGTCTAAAATAATTAAAATCTTTTGACCTTTCTAGAGGCCATATTTTTCAATGGATCTTCATGAAAATTGATCTGAATGTTCACCTCGATGATATCTAGGTCATTTTCGAAACTGGGTCACATGCAATCAAAAACTAGGCCAGTAGGTATAAAAATAGAAAAACCTTGTGACCTCTCTAGAGGCCATATTTTTCATGAGATCTTCATGAAAATTAGTGAGAATGTTCACCTTGATGATATCTAGGCAAAGTTCAAAACAGGGTCACGTACCTTCGAAAACTAGGTCAATCGGTCAAATAATAGAAAAACCTTGTGACCTCTCTAGAGACCATATTTTTCAATGGATCTTCATGAAAATTGGTCAGAATTTTTATTTTGATAATATTTAGGTCAAGTTCAAAACTGGGTCACATGAGCTCAAAAACTAGGTCACTATGTCAAATAATAGAAAAAACGATGTCATACTCAAAACTGGGTCATGTGGGAAGAGGTGAGCGATTCAGGACCATCATGGTCCTCTTGTTAATTTAGAATTTTTGTTTAAACTTTTTGATAACATCAAATATCTTTGTTTCTATCACAGCTATTGACTTGAAACTTAAAATAGGTAATTACTATCAAAGTCTACACTAGGAGAAACAATCCCCATAACTCTGATTTAAATTTTGGCAGAGTTATGCCCCTTTTTAACTTAGAATATTTGGTAAAAGTTATTGATAAAGTGAAATATCTCTGTTACTATCAAAGCTATTGACTTGAAACTTAAAACAGTTATTTACTATCAAAGTCTACACCAGGAGAAACAAACCCCATAATTCTGGTTTGAATTTTGACAAAGTTATGCCCCTTTTTAACTTAGATTTTTTTGGTTAAAGTTTTATAAAGTTTTTACTGGCAAAGCTCTAATTTAGAGTCAAGCACTGAGAAACGTTGAGCGCACTGTCTTACGGACAACTCTTGTATAGTTTCTTACCAATGAAAAATATATTAGATATTTTCACTACTTGAAAAATGGGATATATTATGGGAACACCCCTGGCGGGCGGTTGGGTAGGTGTATGGGTGGGCTGGCGGGCTTCGTCCACAGATATTGTCCGGAGCATATTTTCTTCATGCATGGAGGGATTTTGATGAATCTTGGCACAGTTGTTCATCATCATGAGACGGAGTGTCATACGCAAGACCCTCGTCCCTAGGTCTAAGGTCAAGGTCACACTTATAGGTCTAAGGTCAAATTAAGAATGACTTTGTCCAGAGCATATCTCCTTATGCATGGAGGGATTTTGATGTAACTTGGCACAATTGTTCACCATATGAGACAGAGTGTCGTTTGCAAGAGCCAGGTCTCTAAGTCTAAGGTCAAGGTCACACTTAGAGGTCAAAGGATACAAGAATGAAAACTTTGTCCGGAGCATTTCTTCTTCATGCATGGAGGGATTTTGATATAACTTGGCACAAATGTTCACCACCATCCTAGAGACGGAGTGTCATGCGCAAGAAACAGGTCACTAGGTCTATAGTCAAGGTCACACTTAGGGGCCAAAGGTCAGATACAAGAATAACTTTGTCCAAAGCATTTCTTCTTCATGCACGGAGGGATTTTGACGTAACTTGGCACAATTGTACACCATCATGAGACGGAATGTCCTGCGCAAGAACCAGGTCCCTAGGTCTAAGGTCAAGGTCACACTTAGAGGTCAAAGGATACAAGAATGAAAACTTTGTCCAGAGCATATCTTCTTCATGCATGGAGAGATTTTGATATAACTTGGCACAAATGTTCATCACCACGAGACAGAGTGGTCCCTAGGTCTAAGATCAAGGTCACACTTAGAGGCCAAAGGTCAGATACAAGAATGACTTTGTCGGGAGCATTTCTTCTTCATGCATGGAGGGATTTTAATGTAACTTGGCACAATTGTACACCATCATGAGACGGATTACTTTCCTTTCTTGTTACTATAAATAACTTGTATTGTAACTTTCTCATTACTAGTCATAGGGAAAAAATCGAGACCACTTTTCTGTAGTACAACATGCATGTTACATCCAATTTTGTGGTGTATTTTAAGGTATCTCTACCTGGTAAGGATTTATTTTGTGTGGTCTTAGAAAAACAAAAGAATTACAATAATTACTAAACAACCACAAAATTAAAATTCCATATGCAAATACAGGTGCTAGTGTAAAGAAATTTGCTGTGACAGGCGTATATTGTGACATTCTGGCACCCTTGTTCTTTCTAATATTTTGATAATTCACAGAAAACATGTAATAAGTTTCTATAATCTACTGAAAATGTGTACTAAAGATATATGATTATGCACCCAGTATGACTGGCAGGGATAAAACAATGGGTTGTATTGAGTTTTTTCTCACAGCTGTGTAAGATATAATCAGAGAAAATTTTGAAAGCAGAAAAAATTAGCGTTCACATAAATGATACATTTTCTTATTCATATTGCCCATATAATTGGTAAAATCTGTGCCCATGAAGTTTCAGTGTAAAAAAGGAGTTCATTTTTAATGATTTATAAAAGTATTATGTATAATTGTAAGAACATGTTAGATAATATCAAGGATTTGATTCAGGTTTAATCTCTCGCCAGCTCTCAGTGTAATATTACTAATATAAGTAATGACACAATTCTTCTGCATTTATAGTAGGCCAAGGATTTTATGTCTTTGTAATTTTATTATTTTCAATCATGGTAACATTTTAGTTAACAACAGATGTAGAGATAGGAATATATTGTACCAGTGAAAAAGGTGTGATGCTGAACGGTTAATAGAATATTTAATTGATGTCATTCCAATGCAAATATTTGTGATTTTTTTTTTTTTTCAATAACAGTATAGAAAAGTCTGTCACCTAATAAATGTAAAAATATGAGAGGGTTGAAGAGATACAGTCAAACCTGGCTATAAATACCACACTGAATTAAGAGGGCCAGTTAGAGGTCTGTATTGTAATATGAAACTGGATCTAGGTTTTTTTAGAGCCATGGGTGGGTTTTAGCTTGATGTAGAAATGATACTGGAGACATTAATAGCAGGTCCTTCAGATAATAAAACTGGGGATGTTTAAAGCCACAGCTAGGCAGTCTACACCTTTACACTGAAATGAAACTAGAGATGTTTAGAACCACAGGCAGTCAATAGCAGGTCCTTCATACAATAAAACTGGGGATATTTAAAGCCACAGCTAGGCAGTCTACACCTTTACACTGAAATGAAAGTAGGGGCTTTAGAGCCTCAGGCAGTCTCAAACTTGGTACGGTAATGAAACTAGACAGGCAGTCTCAACGGAGATGAAACTAGGGGTCTGTAGAGATAGAAGACATTGTGCCACAAATTATTTGTCCTCCACCACTGATTCATTTGGAGAAGTTGGCATTGACCTTCACAGGACATGTTAATACTGGCACAGAATCCAGGAACACTTTTTGGGTTATCTGCCCGCCTTTAAATAGCTGAAATACTGATGAAAAGAAGAAAAACCTTGTGACCTCTCTAGAGGCCATATATTTCACAAGATCTTCATGAAAATTGGTCAGAACGTTCATCTTGATGATATCTAGGTCAAGTTCGAAACTGGATCATGTGCCTTCAAAAACTAGGTCAGTAGGTCAAATAATAGAAAAACCTTGTGACCTCTCTATAGGCCATATTTTTCATGGGATCTGTATGAAAGTTAGTCTGAATGTTCATCTTGATGATATCTAGGTCAAGTTCGAAACTGGGTCACGTGCGATCAAAAACTAGGTCAGTAGGTCTAAAAATAGAAAAACCTTGTGACCTCTCTAGAGGCCATATATTTCATGAGATCTTCATGAAAATTGGTCAGAATGTTCACCTTGATGATATCTAGGCCAAGTTCTAAAGTGGGTCACGTGCCATCAAAAACTAGGTCAGTAGGTCAAATAATAGAAAAACCTTGTGACCTCTCTAGAGGCCATATTTTTCATGGGATCTGTATGAAAGTTGGTCTGAATGTTCATCTTGATGATATCTAGGTCAAGTTCGAAACTGGGTCAAGTGCGATCAAAAACTAGGTCAGTAGGTCTAAAAATAGAAAAACCTTGTGACCTCTCTAGAGGCCATATTTTTCATGGGATCTGTATGAAAGTTGGTCTGAATGTTCATCTTGATGATATTTAGGTCAAGTTTGAAATTGAGACAACTGCGGTCAAAAACTAGGTCAGTAGGTCTAAAATTAGAAAAATCTTTATACCTCTCTAGAGGCCATATTTTTCAATGGATCTTCATAAAAATTGATCTGAATGTTCACCTTGATGATATCTAGGTCAGTTTAGAAACTGGGTCACATGCAGTCAAAAACTAGGCCAGTAGATATAAAAATAGAAAAACCTTGTGACCTCTCTAGAGGCCATATTTTTCATGAGATCTTCATGAAAATTAGTGAGAATGTTCACCTTGATGATATATAGGTAAGTTTCAAAACAGGGTCACGTACCTTCGAAAACTAGGTCAATCGGTCAAATAATAGAAAAACCTTGTGACCTCTGTAGAGACCATATTTTTCAATGGATCTTAATGAAAATTGGTCAGCATTTTTATCTTGATAATATCTAGGTCAAGTTCAAAACTGGGTCACATGAGCTCAAAAACTAGGTCACTATGTCAGATAATAGAAAAAACGACGTCATGCTCAAAACTGGGTCATGTGGGAAGAGGTGAGCGATTCAGGACCATCATGGTCCTCTTGTTTTTTTTGTTAACTGCCGGTATTCATTTTATGCATTTAATAATGGTTATATCAGTAATTATACTTTGAACCAGGTTTTTATGCATCCCCCAAAACTTTTTGGGGGGTGCGGGGTTGTGGGGCGGGGACCATAAGATAGCATCCTTGTCTCCATATCTTTTTATCAGAATTTGTGTCATGCCATTCCTCTATCAAACACGAAATAGTCAAGTGCACTGTCGAGGTCATCATAACTTAATTTGGACATTTTTGTACTTAGAAGACTATTTCTTGGTTAAAATTTTTGTTTAAGTCCACTTTTCATTAATAAGAGTGATATATCATAGCTTTATGTTTATCATCAATAGATGAGTAAAGTAGATCAAGACCCATAAACTGCAATTTGTTAGAATTGTGGCCTCTTTCGTGCTTTTATTTTTGTAATAAAAAAATCATTTGATCAAGGTAAAGGACAACATGATTAAAATTTCCAATTTGAAATTGTATGCAGCTTGAAAAAAAACCTGGTGGATGCAAAGTTCCCACGTGTTTTGATGTAAGAATGTATTAAGAAATAAACAAGTTTGTAGGGTGCTAGCCCATTGTAATTTAAAGAATGAAAGTATAAGGTATTTTTATTTTGAAAAAAAAAAAATATCCGGATTTTAAAACTAGAATTTAAATTGAAAAGAGATGCTATTTTATCATGCTTATCATCATGAAATATGGTAATTTGATCTTATGATAAATGTTTTCACTGTCAGTTAGTTCTGCTCTGATGCAAAACTGATTTCTATAGTAGCTTTTAATAAATGATATTTCTATGTAAATTACTTTTAAATTTTGAAGAGAATATAAAAATTAAAGCAAAATTGCTATATCACTGCCCGCTTAATTATAACATAGTGAGATTTGGTTTCAGTATTGCAAGTGATATTACCTAGAGGTGAGGAATGCAGAATTTACTGCTGAAATTAAAGTCGCTGTTACAAAGATAAAAAAATGTGCACCTGAAATATTTTGAAAATTATTAATTATCATATCCAGTGCAGAAGTTAGATAGTTAGTTCAGACAGTTTCCTATATTTGCATTTTAGCTTGACTATACAAAGTATAGCGGGGAGCTATCCTACTTGCCCTGGCGTCGGCATCCTTCCGCATCCGCTTCTTGGTTAAAGTCAAATCAAAGGAAAAGCTTGTGAACACTCTAGAGACCACATTTGTGACCCAATCTTTATGAAACTTGGTCAGAATGTTAATCTTGATGATCTCTAGGTCAGATTCGAAAGTGGGTCATGTGGGGTCAAAAACTAGGTCAGTAGGTCAGATCAAAGGAAAAGCTTGTGAACACTCTAGAGACCACAATTTTGACCCAATCTTTATGAAACTTGGCCAGAATGTAAGTCTTGATGACCTCTAGGTCAAGTTTGAAACTGGGTCATGTGGGATCAAAAACTATGTCAGTAGGTCAGATCAAAGGAAAAGCTTGTGAAAACTCTGGAGACCACATTTTTTACCCAATCTTTATAAAACTTGTTCAGAATGTTAGTCTTGATGATCTCTAGGTCCGGTTCGAAACTGGGTCATGTGGGATCAAAAACTAGGTTGGTAGGTCAGATCAAAGGAAAAGCTTGTGAACACTCTAGAGACCACATTTGTGACCTAATCTTTATGAAACTTGATCAGAATATTAGTATTGATGATAGCTAGGTCAAGTTCGAAACTGGGTCATATGGGGTCAAAAACTAGGTCAGTAAATCAGATCAAAGGAATAGCTTGTGAACACTGATTGTGACCACATTTATGCCCCAATCTTTATGAAACTTGATCAGAATGTTAGTATTGATGATTGCTAGGTCAAGTTCGAAACTGGGTCATATGGGGTCAAAAACTAGGTCAGTAAATCAGATCAAAGGAATAGCTTGTGAACACTGATTGTGACCACATTTATGCCCCAATCTTTATGAAACTTGATCAGAATGTTAGTATTGATGATCTCTAGGTCAGTTTTAAATCTGGGTCATGTTGGGTCAAAAACTAGGTCAGTAGGTCAGATCAATGTAAAAGCTTGTGAACACTCTAGAGACCACATTTGTGACCCAGTCTTTATGAAACTTGGTCAGAATGTTAGTCTTGATGATCTCTAGGTCAGGTTTGAAACTTGGTCATGTTGGATTAAAAACTAGGTGAGTAGGTCAAATCAAAGGAAAAGCTTGTGAACACTCTAGAGGCCACAGTTTTGATCCAATATTTATGAAACTTTGTCAGAAAGTTTGGTTTGATGATTGCTAGGTCAGGTTTGAATCTGGGTCATGTGGAATCAAAAACTAGGTCACCTGGTCAAATCAAAGGAAAAGCTTGTGAACACTTTAGAGGCCACATTTGTGACTCAATCTTTATGAAACTGGGTCAGAATGTTTGTCTTAATCATTTCTAGGTCAAGTTTGGATCTGGGTCATGTGGGGTCAAAAACTAGGTCACTAGGCCAGATCAAAGGAAAATCTTTTCAACACTCGAGAGACCACAATTTAAGTTTGAAACTCACGAGAATTAGTCAGAATGTTTGTTTTGATAATCTATAGATCAAGTTCAAATCTGGGTCATGTGGGGTCAAAAACTAAGTCACCGGTCAAATCAAAGGAAAAGCTTGTGAACACTCTAGAGGCCACAGTTGTAACCAGATCTTTGTGAAATTTAGTCAGAATGTTTGTCTTGATGATCTTTAGGTCAGGTTTAACTCTTGGTCATGTGGGGTCAAAAACTAGGTCAGTAGGCCAGATCAACTCTGGTGAGCGATATATAGGGCCATCATGGCCCTCTTGTTCTCATTATCTCTTTATTTACTTGATGGATTTGCTTCAAACTTAAAACACTTATTCCTCATCATCACCCACATCATCTTGCACAAGGGCCATAACTCTCACATGAATATTGCAATAATTATCCCCTCTTTTACTTAGAATTTCTGGTTAAAGTTTTGTGCACTTTCACTCTATCTCAATTGTTACTGAATTGATTTGATTCAAACTTTAAATAATTATTCCACATCATCACCAACATCATATGACACAAGGTCCATAACTCTAGCACCAATTTTTCATGAATTATGCCTCTTACTTAGAACTTCAGGTTAATTTTGATGCATTTTCATTATATCTATGTTATTACAGAAGGGATTTGATTCAAACTTAAAACAATTGTTTGACATTATCACCTACATCATATGACACAAGGGTCATAACTCTGGCACCAATATTTCATGAATTATGCCTCCTCCTTACATAAAATTTCAGGTTAAAGATTTGATGCACTTTCACTCTATATCTGTTATTGCCAAATGGATTTGATTCAAACTTAAATTAGTTGTAGCACCTCATCACCCACATCATATTACACAAGGACCATAACTCTGGCACCAATATTTCCTGAATTATGTCCCCTTTTTTCTTAAAATTTAAGGTTAATGTTGGTGCACTTTCACTTTATCTTTGTCATTAATTAATGAATTTGATTCAGACTTAAAATAGTTCTTCCACATTGTCATCCTCATCATATGACACAAGGTCCATTATTCTGGCACCAATATTTAGTGACTTATGTCCCCTTTTTACTTAGAATTTCAGTTTAATTTGGATGCTTTTTCACTATTTCTCTGTTGTTACTGAATTTGGATTGTATTCAAACTTCAAAAGATGGTTGTTCCACATGGGTTGATGATGTTGTTTTGATTTCAGACTATATGCATTCCTTGAGACAATGATATTGGAGGATTGATGATGTTATTGTTTTTATTTCAGACTATATAGTATTACATTCCTTGGGACAATGATATTGGAGGGTTGATGATGTTATTGTTTTGATTTCAGACTATATACATTCCTAGGGACAATGATATTGGAGGATTGATCATGTTATTGTTTTTATTTCAGACTATATAGTATTACATTCCTTGGGACAATGATATTGGAGGGTTGATGATGTTATTGTTTTGATTTCAGACTATATACATTCCTAGGGACAATGATATTGGAGGATTGATCATGTTATTGTTTTTATTTCAGACTATATAGTATTACATTCCTTGGGACAATGATATTGGAGGGTTGATGATGTTATTGTTTTGATTTCAGACTATATAGTATTACATTCCTTGGGACAATGATATTGGAGGATTGATGATGTTATTGTTTTTATTTCAGACTATATAGTATTACATTCCTTGGGACAATGATATTGGAGGGTTGATGATGTTATTGTTTTGATTTCAGACTATATACATTCCTAGGGACAATGATATTGGAGGATTGATCATGTTATTGTTTTTATTTCAGACTATATAGTATTACATTCCTTGGGACAATGATATTGGAGGGTTGATGATATAATTGTTTTGATTTCAGACTATATAGTATTACATTCCTTGGGACAATGAAATTGGAGAGTTGATGATGTTATTGTTTTGATTTCAGACTATATACATTCCTAGGGACAATGATATTGGAGGGTTGATGATGTTATTGTTTTGATTTCAGACTGTTTTGATTTCAGACTCTATACATTCCTTGGGACAGTGATATTGGAGGGTCGATGATGTTATTGTTTTGATTTCAGACTGTTTTGATTTCAGACTCTATACATTCCTAGGGACAATGATATTGGAGGGTTGATGATGCTATTGTTTTGATTTCAGACTCTATACATTCCTTGGGACAGTGATATTGGAGGGTTGATGATGTTATTGTTTTGATTTCAAACTATATACATTCCTAGGGACAATGATATTGGAGGATTGATGATGTTATTGTTTTAATTCAGACTGTTTTGATTTCAGACCATATACATTCCTTGGGACAGTGATATTGGAGGGTCGATGATGTTATTGTTTTGATTTCAGACTATATACATTCCTGGGGACAATGATATTGGTGGGGAGGGGAGAGATTTTATGACAACACGGAAAGTGGAAAGGTTTGAACGAAATTTTGGCAACATGTCAGAAATTATCAAGTTTGGCTTTATTGATTATGTCAAGGTATGGCTGTTTCTTTAACATTTATCCATGCAAATATTGTCACATTAGTGCACTGGATTAGTGATTTTTAAAAGGTGATTAATCAGATTTGTTTAAGTAATGAATTTGTTTGAAAGTTTTACAAAGGATTTTTACACTTATTTGTGTTCATTAAATGCTCAATTAATATTTGATTTTCACTGATGGTTTTTTTAATTAAGGTATTAGGTCACTAATAGTAATGTTTACAAAATGGCCTTTGCTTGGTATATTCTGAAAGGTAACCGTGTTTTGCACTATTTTGCAAATTTTAAACAACTTTTACCGTGCCGTTTTTAAATTTTTTTTGAATAACTTATGGTATCTCCGCAAGCTCAAGTAGAGACAAATTTCAAAGTGATAGCCACTATCCAAAACGTTTGCAGAGAACCCATTTTACCATTAATTTCAATAGAAGAAACATCAAACTATTGGTAAACAATTATAAAACACAATATAAAAATGTCAATATCATTTTTTCTATGGTGCCTCAAGTAAACGGATTTAATGAGACAGAATTCATACTTCAACATTGAAAAAATAAGGTCGAATGATGTGTTTCTGTTTTGAATTTTGCTAACTCCATTTAAAAATAACCTTAGGGAAGACGTAAAACCTACCTAAATTTCTTCCACAATATATAATCTAAGAATGAAAGCAAAACAGAGAACTTTCACCGTGCGTAACTCAATATTTTTAAAGATTTGTAACTCTACCCCTTCTATTTAAGTAGTAAATTCTCTTTGAACACCAAGAAATTGCTTATAAGATTCATCTTTTTCCATTTTTGTACAAAACATCAATAATAAGCCTTGAAAGAAGTAAAAACTTACTAGTAAAAAAGGGAAAAAGGGGGAAAAAATTTGGTCCCAGTAGGGCTTGAACCTACGCCCCCTAAGAATTGCAGTAAAAGTAGGTTTATGGTAGGAATTGAATACTCTTCAAAAAGGAGGTTCTCTATTAGTGATCTAATACCTTAAAAATTTAATTTTCCTTCCATGCTGGCCCAAACAGAATACAGTCATTTTAGCATATGGTATACTATAAATCTGATAAAAATGGTACTTTGCATAAGAAATGGTATGAATATAAGAACTATATTGTATATTTAATTTGTCATAGATTAACATTGACAAATATATATTTAGCCAAAATTCATCAAAAATGCAAGTTTGTGGAATTACTATAATTACTTCCTTTTTACCTCTCTTGGTTGTGTATTAACCAGGACAGTTTAAAAAATAATTGAATTCAGAACCTACAAACTGTTGTAAAACTTGCCTTTTGGTTCAAGCCAGTATCTATCAAATACAAATGCAAAACTAGAAATTAATTTGAAATCATAAGAAATAGTCCACTTTTCAAATGCTCTCCTATAAAAGAGAGGTAATTACAAAACTCCATTAAAATAATAAAATGATACATATTTGATAGGGATCTAACTCTGTGTAATGGGATTTTTATTCATTTAATGAATCACTAAAAATTACTGAAACATGTAAAATGTAGTAAAACATTGCTTGTGAATGACTACATTTAACATTTCTGACTAATTTCATTGATATTATAGCTGATTAATTTCACCATCCAGCTGGCTTACGGAAGGTCGGTGGTTCTACCCAGGTGCCCGCTCGTGATGAAATAGTGCAGGGAGGGGCACCTGGGGTCTTCCTCCACCATTAAAGCTGGAAAGTCGCCATATGACCTAAAATTGTGTCGGTGCGACATTAAACCCAACAAAATAAAAATAAATAAATGATTAATTTCATTAATATTATATCCTCTTTAATCAAAGCAGTATATTCTGCCGTATCCAATGTCAGTAATCTCAATTGTAGATTACTTCATTGTAACAGCTTAACACTGATGTATACAACTGTAACATGTCTCTAAATTTTATTTTATTTGACAAAATGCCTATTTAGAAAGGTACAGAGTCATTTTCACTTATTTTTATATGCCCGAAGGGACATATGTTATGTTATGACGCCGGTGTCCGTCTGTCTGACTGTCCGTCCGTCCGTCAGCACTTTCATGTCCCCTTTGTAACTCTTGAACCCCTTGAAGGATTTCAAAGAAACTTGACACAAATGTTCACCACAATGAGACGACATGCAGAGTGCATGTTTCAGATGGCTCGCTTCAAGGTCCAGGTTACACTTAGGGGTCAGAGGTCATACCTGAACCCCTTGAAGGATTTCAAAGAAGTTTGTCACAGATGTTCACCACATCAAGACTAGGTGCAGAGCGCATGTTTCGGATGGCTCACTTCAAGGTCAAGGTTACACTTAGGGGTCAGAGGTCATACATGAACCCCTTAAAGGATTCCGAAGAAATTTGGCATAAATTTTCACCACGTCGAGACTATGTGCAGAGTGCATGTTTCGGATGGCTCGCTTCAAGGTCAAGGTCACACATAGGGGTCAAAGGTCATACCTTCGGCCGTATATTGCTCCACATTGCGGTGCTCTTGTTTTCTTATGTGACAGTCAATATCAAATATTAAATTTCTTGTAGAGTGTGTAAGTAGGTGTGTATAATGTTTGTTTTGCAGCTTCACATACTGACCCATGCCCTGACTGAGGAGAAGGTGGCTGCAGCAGAGAGATTAAGACACAAGCAGACGTCAAAATATACACTGCTTCTCAATCATCAAACATTTATGATGGGACCAAAACATTTTGTTTATCCAGTAAGATATTTTAGTCTCTTCCTCAAACATACCCCACCCCTCTGACACACAACAAAAAAAACTGTAGAAATTGCCTTTAAAGTTGTTTTACACAAATGAGATCTGTATATTTTGTTATGAATATGTAATAGAAGCTGAGTTTCTGTGATAACTTGAATATATAGAAATGTATCTGAATGCATGATTTAAGAACTTTACAGAAGTTTTGTATTTCTTTCTTTCATTTGTGGTTTTTATTTCATTATTACTTTAATGTGAATGCTTTTTTCCTACCATTTGAAATTACAAAATTTCGTTTTGATAAACAGCTATTAATATTGTTACTGTAGGGGGTAAAATTTGAATGTTGTGAAACTTGATCCTTGATTGAAATTAAATAAAGTTGTTAGCTACAGTCTGGTAGAGTATCACATTGTGTCTGAATATATCAATGTTGACAGAAGATGGTAAATGCTAAAATGATACCAGTATTTAAATTTACATGATAAATAATCAGATTTGTTTAGTATACCTGTATCAAAAAGTATTGAAAGTATATATGTATTCAAAAATTATCAAAGATTGTAGATATCAGTGCAGAAAAAACCACAAATGTTATGTGTCATGCTGAAATTATCACAGTTTTCAGAAACCTTTAATACTATAAATGATATATGCTATAGCTTACAATTGAAAGGCAAAGGAAAAAATATTTCTTTGTAACAAAAACTATGTCTGTAATTTTTCTTCAGATAGTTTCTTAATTGCTTGTCCTTAGTATTCTGTCTCCAAATGATTAAGGGTTATCACTTTTATTTACCTACAACTCACTACTGTTAAGATCAATTTTCTGTATACAAATGTAATTCCTTCATGTGCTGAAGCTAAACAGCTGCTTTTATGGACAGCTTGCCTAGTTGGTTGCCTGGGGGCCTATTATTCAGGAGACTGAAATCTTGCCTAGAGGATTGCTTGGGGCCCCTATATAAGGTGCCTGAAATCTTGCCTAGAGGGTTGCCCTTAGGTACCTGAAATCTTGACCAAAGGGTTGCCTGGGAGGCTTTATGCAGGTTCCTGAAATCTTGCCTAGAGGGTTTCCCGCAGATGCCTGATATTTTGACCAAAGGGTTGCCTGGGTGGCTTTATGCAGATGCCTGAAATCTTGCCTAGAGGGTTGCCCACTGATGCCTGATATTTTGACCAAAGGTTGCCTGGGTGGCTTTATGTAGATGCCTGAAATCTTGCCTAGAGGGTTGCCCACTGATGCCTGATATTTTGACCAAAGGTTGCCTGGGTGGCTTTATGCAGATGCCTGAAATCTTGCCTAGAGGGTTGCCCGCAGATGTCTGATATTTTGACCAAAGGTTGCCTGGGTGGCTTTATGCAGATGCCTGAAATCTTGCCTAGAGGGTTGCCCGCAGATGTCTGATATTTTGACCAAAGGTTGCCTGGGTGGCTTTATGCAGGTTCCTGAAATCTTGCCTAGAGGGTTGCCCGCAGATGCCTGATATTTTGACCAAAGGGTTGCCTGGGTGGCTTTATGCAGATGCCTGAAATCTTGCCTAGAGGGTTGCCCACTGATGCCTGATATTTTGACCAAAGGTTGCCTGGGTGGCTTTATGCAGATGCCTGAAATCTTGCCTAGAGGGTTGCCCACTGATGCCTGATATCTTGACCAAAGGTTGCCTGGGTGGCTTCATGCAGATGCCTGAAATCTTGCCTAGAGGGTTGCCCGCAGATGTCTGATATTTTGACCAAAGGTTGCCTGGGTGGCTTTATGCAGGTTCCTGAAATCTTGCCTTGAGGGTTGCCCGCAGATGCCTGTTTTTTTGACCAAAGGTTGCCTGGGTGGCTTTATGCAGATGCCTGAAATCCTGACCATAGGGTTGCCTTGGGTCTTCTTGGATAAAGCTGTTACGTTTCTTTGATGATTTAAAAACAAACCAAATACAAAGTAATAATTTTTTCTTTGTAGATAATAAAACGGTTGCAACCAAAGTTGATTCTATCAGCCCATTGGCACAAGGTAAGACATTTCATTTTGAATTATGGTATAGTTTTGTTACAAAGACTGCCTTGAAAGCCAAATACGGTTAGTGGAGGAACACTGGTTTAAGCTAAATGTACTTCAAAACTTACTGCACTTTTTGAAGGATGAAAGTTTCTTGTTCAGCATGGGAAGTAGATGAAAGTTCTCAGGTGGAATGGATGGAAAAACTTATTTCAATCCAAGCCTAAGGAAGGTGCCAAGAATCCAATCTAGGCTGATACTGTTTGAAACAGTACCATTTTAAGTAAATCACCAAGCACAAAACACTTTGAGGGATATCAGCTGCGACAAGTAATCAAACCCAGATCATTGTCATTCTGCTAACTACTATGACTCCAAATTAAGGTAGTTCTGCACGTTTGGATCGAAATTATTTCTACAATGTAGAATTTGATTAAACACTGACTTTTCAAAACTTCAGAATATACATAGAAAATTAAGCAAATAAAAAAGATAGGGTCGTGTGCTTGATTTTTTGCTAGACTGATTTGAAAAATAGCGACCTCACGCAATATTTCATAATGGGAGTCTATGGGAAAATCATAACTTTAATAACATTTTCGCGAATAAGAATTGTTCTACAATGTAGATTTTGATGAAACTGCTCACAGTTGTAAATAAAGACATGGCCTATAATTTGATGAAATAAAATATATAGGTCCGTGTGCTTATTTTTGAGATATTTGACCATGATTAAAGTAAACCGGGCATTTCACGCTAATTTTAAGACGTTATTTTGATTTTTTTTAACGAGTGATATGTTTTAATATCATATTTTGACTTTACAATATAGCAACAGTGCCATTGTAATAAATTAAATCACAGGTTGCAATTAATTCATAAAATGATTTTCTGTTCCGTACGCCGAATCCAATCTTTATTCTACGTTTTCCGGAAAAATGACGTTACGCCATCACTTCCGGTTTATCAAACATGCAGAACTACCTTAAGGAGATAATTATAGGTTATTAGCTTTGTATTGGGAAATATGCACAAGTTCTTCAGAACCCGCCCGCTTAGCTCAGTAGGTAGAGCGTCGGTCTACGGATCGCGGGGTCGCGAGTTCGATCCTCGGGTGGGGCGTGTGTTCTCCGTGACTATTTGATAAACGACATTGTGTCTGAAATCATTAGTCCTCCACCTCTGATTCATGTGGGAAAGTTGGCCTTTACTTGTGGAGAACAGGTTTGTACTGGTACAGAATTTAGGAACACTGGTTAGGTTAACTGCCCGCCTTTACATAACTGAAATACTGTTGAAAAACGACGTTAAACCCAAACAAGTTCTTCAGCGGAAATATTGCACGACTTTAGGAGCGCAATATTCTTCTGCTGAAGAACAAGTGCATATTTCCCGATGCAAAAGATAATAACCTTTTTATTACATATGCATCTACACATATAAATGTTATATAAATATCATAAATATGTTCAATAGCCTGAATAGGATTGACAGTACTGAACTAAATAGAAAAAAATAGTGCAACAACACATTGAATTATGTCACGCACCCGATATGTAATTCAGGTGTCAGTGTATGGAAAAATATTGACGTTTCCAGTACCAGTGTAACTTAACGGGGAATAGAAACGAGCATATAATAAGATAGAATATTCTGGTATTATAAAAATTGAAGGTGTGTTGAATATGGCAATCATACAGAAAAAAATTAAAATCTTCTCAGAAATTCCTGGCCCAGTTGTAAAATAATTTCAAAGCAATGGCAGCCGTCTATCAGATAACTTGAAGCCAGATGATTTGTTAAAGAATAAGGCCACCAGGAGATGGGGCTAGTTTTCTCTGTATGGCTATATGGAAATCTTATTCTCAGACAATTCTGGCATGATTGTAAAATAGTTTCACACTTTTCGTTAAATTAGATGACATCTAAAAACTCCTTCAGAGCATTTAGTTATGTTAAAAATGATGGCCAGAAGGGACGGGGCATGTTTTTCTTACATGCAGTGATACTTGAAATTGTAGAATTTCCTTGTCAGAAACTGTTGCCTGGATTTCAAAACAAGAGCAATATGCAAGGGACAATATGCAAGGGACAATATCCAAGAAAAGTGTTACGGTTTGTGGCCTTCTTACTCATCTTGATTGATGGCAAAAAAATGTATAAAGTTTCAAAGCTATAGTAAATATTCAAGAAAAGTGAACCTAAACAAAAACTGATTTTCTAAGTTAAAAAGGCCCATAATGCTGACAATGTGCTAAGAGAGTTATGGTACTTGACCTACATACTAATCTAGTAATAACAAATAATTGTAAAAAGTTTCCAAGCTTAGTAATATCACTTATAGAGTTCAAGAAAAGTGGACCTAAATAAAAAGAAATTCAGATTTTCTGAGTACAGGAAAGGCAATAATTCAGACAAAATTCATGGTTTATGGCTCTTGGCTTACATACTTACCTAATGATGATAAACAAATCTGCAAAGTTTCAAAGCTAATGTTCTTATAGTATTCTAATAATTCATTTAATAAAGTGGACCCTAAACAAAAATTTTAACCAAGAAATTCAAATTTTTTAAGTACTAAAAGGGCCAAGAATCTGACAAAATGCATTTTAGAGTTATGGTTCATGGTCTACCTTCTCATCTAATGATGATAAACAAGTGTGCAAAGTTTCAAAGCTGTAGGTCTGATAGTTTTTGGGAAAAGGTGGGCCTAACCAAACATTTAAACCAAGAGAATCAAATTCTTTAACTACAAAAGGGTCATATTTTCAATGAAATGCTTATCAGAGATATGGTTCTTGGATTGAAAAGTCATGGATAGAACGTCGAGTATGATAACAGTGGGGTGGTGAACATGTGCATGGGGTAAAATGTGTGCATATGAACATTGGTGTGGTAAACTGTGCAGTGGTGTAAACATGTGTGCAATGGTGATAAACATGTGTGCAATGGTGGTAAACGTGTGCATTGGTGATACACATATGTGCAATGGTGGTAAATGTGTGCAATGGTGATAAACATGTGTGCAATGGTGGTAAACGTGTGCAATGGTGATAAACATGTGTGCAATGGTGATAAACATGTGTGCAAAGTTTCAAAGCTTTAGTTGTAGTTTTTGAGAAAAGGGGGACCAAAACAAAAATGTTAACCTAGGCTGATACCTACGATCAAGTTACGACAATACCTGGTAGATTTTTTTCAAAAAATGTGACCCTCCACCAAAAAAGTGCAAGCTAGGTGTAAGTGATCTTGGGCCATCGTGTCCCTCTTGTTATAATTATTGTGCTAGATTTATTTTCTCACCATCTGGGCACTGAAACATCTATATCTCTTATTACCACATTACTTGAAAGGTAGAATACAACAGTGTGTAAATAAATGGTTGGGTTTTTTTATGTCTATCTGACACTGTCTATGATATATCTAAGTGGATTTGTAGTAAAATTAGTCCTTTTGAGACAAGCAATGTGAGATAACATCATCTTGTTTTAATTGCTACAATTACTTGTTGTCTCTGACCCTTCAAGTTATTTTTTTCAGGTTTATAGACAGATCACTACCAAATCAAATGTAAGGCTCTGCTGGTCTTGTCACAAGTAGTCCTAATATATATAGTGCTAATCTTTCTCCCTTTCCTCGTGCCCTTTCTCAACAGCATCGTGTTTTCTTTTACTCTACCATGTTTCAGTATGTTGCACTTGGCATTCTATCGAAATTGGCATGATCTATTGCATGCTAGTTAAAAACGGCGGTGTAAGAATTTAATGTCTCGAAAAGAGAAACTGAAAGAAGCAAAAAGGAGTAAATTTAGCGGGTTGTATTTAACGAACTGTAGTTTTCGTATATAAAAGTTAACACCCCCTTTTCTTGAGTTTTTGTGATCACTCGATGTCCGGTGTCCGTTGTCTGTCGTCTGTCCGTCTGTCAACATTTAGCTTGTGTATACGATAGAGGCTGTATTTTTGAACTGATCTTCATGAAATTTTGTCAGAATGATTACCTTGATGAAATCTAGGCAGAGTTCAAAAATCGGTCATCTAGGGTCAAAAACCAGGTCACTAGGTCAAATCAAAGAAAAACCTTGTGTATGCGATAGAGGCTGTATTTTTCAACTGATCTTCCTGAAATTAAGTCAGAATGGTTGCCTTGATGAAATCTAGGTCGAGTAGTCATCTGGGATCATAAACTAGGTCACTAGGTCAAATCAAAGAAAATTCTTGTGTATGCGGTAGAGGCTGTATTTTTCACTTGATCTTCTTGAAATTTGGTCAGAATGATAGCCTTGATAAAATCAAGGTCAAGATTGAATACGGGTCATCTGGGGTCAAAAACTAGGTCACTATGTCATATCAAAGAAAATACTTGTTTACAGTTTAAACTCAAGAGACCACATTTTGGGTCCAATCCTAATGAAAATTTGCCAGAATATTTGTTTTCATGAAATCACTAGGTCAAACATGTTTACACTGTTATGGTTTGTTAATCAGGTAAGCGACCTAGGGCCATCTTGACCCTCTTGTTGTTTTTCTAAAGTAGTGATATACTTCTTTATGGGAATATAAGTCTCTGAAAATCTGATATGCTAGAAAATGTCGGAAAACTGTTATAAAGTAATTGGATTTTATATGACATGTCATAAAAGAACAGCCGGATTAAGTGGTGTTCAGCCTATAAGGGCACTACATGTTTTTTTTCCTAAAATCTTTGATAACCAATGAAAAGGCCATAAATATATTCTTAATGATGTAAAATGGTGACAAATGACTGAAAACTCTAAAATTTCATGTATTTTTGGGATTTACACCCCATTTTCGACCAGGTGGTCCTATTTTGGTTGATTCTAGGACTTAGTTAGTGCCTTTTCTCCCATTTTAGCACTGCAAATGTCTAAATGTTACTTCTGATTGAAAATACCAAACATCTTAATGATTAAATGGATTTTGAAGCAAAATTGGTTGGGAATATGGCAATGTATATATATTATGCATTTGAGAAACGTAAATGTTTAACCCTTAGCCTGCTAAATTTCTAAAATGGACTGGTCCATCATTCAATTTGGTCAATACCATTTATTATTTGAAGGGGTGTTTGCTGCAAATTTACTGACTGAATAGCGAACAGTGCAGACCATGATCAGACTGCACGGATGTGCAGGCTGATCTTGGTCTGCACTGGTCGCAAAGGCATAATCATCTGCCGCTAGCAGGCTAAGGGTTAATGTAGGCTGTTTTTTAATAACTGCTGCCTAAACTGTTTACTGTACTGTACTGTTTATTGTATCGTCTGATTGTATGTTCAGCATATATTATCTGTACCATGGTCGGAGGCCATATAGTAATCAAATGTTTGAGTTTAAAAAAAAATTGCATGAATAATGCAATAAAATTAGAGATACTGCTTGTTCTGCTGACCAGGATGGCTTATTTTATTATCAGATATTTTATAGTTGCAGAGGGAACAGCGACTGTCAAAAGTTTTCACTCTGACCCAAGACGTCCTATAATACTGACCAGATAGTATATCTAGTTAAGAGAACAATAGATAACAGTTGTTCTATTCATTCAGTTTTTTTTATGTGGCTATAATTTATTTACTTGGCTTAAAAGAACAATAGAGAGAACAGAGAAGTAGCCACATAACTACTGTACCAACGGAACAGAATGTCCGTCTGTCATTGGTATGTCCATCCAGACTTTTCTTCGAGTGACAGCTCCTCTGAAATACTGATCAGTTTTGCACCAAACTTGGTCAGTAGCATCCTGGCATGGTCCTATATTAACTTTGTTCAAATGTTTTCGCTTGTCCCCTTTAAGGGGCCGCCAGAGCTAACAACAGAAAAACTTTTAAAAGATGTCATCTCATGGACTGCTGTGTGGATCTTCATCAGACTTTGTCTTTAGAATAATTATAATTTCCTTTCCAAAATTTGTCCAGATGGGGGTGCTCGGTCCCCTTAAGGGGCCGCTAGAGCTAAAAATAGAAAAAACCTTTAAATGACTTCTTCTGATGAACCGCTTGATGGATCTTAATCAATCTTGGTCTGTAATATAATTCTAAGATCCTTTCTAAATTTTAAGGTTCTTTCCCGAATTTGTTCAAATAGGGGCACTCAGCCCCTTTTAGGGACCAATAGAGCAATAAAAACAAATACCTTTAAAGGACTTCTGCTCATGAGCTGCTTGATGGATCTTCATCAAATTGGTCTGTGTCATAATTATAAGGTCTTCTCCTGCTTTTATCAAAATGGAGTTGCAGGGACTTTTTATTTCCCTGAAGGGAGGCATATTAGTTTTCAACTGTCCGTCCGTTCGTTCGTCACAACGTTAACTTTTTGCATGAAGGCACTTTACTTGCGAACCACTGCACCCAGGACCTCCAGACTTCACATGCTGATAGTACTTATTGAGTACATGACCCCTACTGACTTTGGGGTCACCAGGTCAAAGGTCAAGGCGCTGCAGGGGCATTTATCACCAGTAGTGACAGCTCTTGTTTAGGGGCTGCTAATGCTTAAGATAGGAATACATTTAAACGACTTCTTTGCATGAACTACTTGATGGATATTCATCAAACTTGAACAGTAACATCATTATAAGCTTTCTCAAAATTTTATTTGAATGGGAGCACTCAGCCCCCTTTTAGGGGACACTAGAACAAAAAATAGAAATTTCTTAAACCTTTTCTCATAAATGGCTAGATAGTCTTTATCAAACTTGGTCTGTAATGTTATTATGAAGTCCTCTTTAGAATTAATTCAAATGGGGCACTCAGCCTCTTTTAGGGTCCACTAGAGCTAAAAATAGAAAAAACTTTTAACAACCTCTTCTCATGAACAGTTCCATGGAGTTGGATCTTCATCAAACCTTGTCTATGGTGTTATTTTTTTCAAATGGGGGAGATCGGGCCCTGCTAGGGGATGGTAGATAAAAATTTACAAAAACTTTTTTATGAACCACTTGATGGATCTTTATTAAACTTGGAATGTAGCATATTTATAAAGTTCTCTTCAAAATTTGTTCAATTGAGAATGCTTGGCCCCATTTAAGAGCTGAAAAAAGAAAAACCTTCTAAAGACTTCTTCTCATGAACTGTTTAGTGGATCTTCATGGAACCATGTGTGTGTGTAGCATCAACTTCCTCTCCTAAATTTGTCTGAGGGGTAACTCTTGGTCCCTTATAGGGGCTACTAGTTCATACTAAACACAGTAGTTACCATTCATGATTCAGTGTTACACACATATTAGATCATATGAGGTCAGATGAGCAAATGGCCATTATGGCTTTGCACCTGCAGGTCTTCCCAGTGAAATCAGTCACCACTATCCATTTTCTTAAATTTCTGCATGACATTACGCTATAGGTACATAAAAGCCACAAAATATTGATCATTATTCAAAGCAGAAGAGTCATCAAAAATATTTCTGCAAATAACCACTGTTTAAAGTTACAAATAAAAAATGCTCAAAATTATGTACTTTCCAGATAAAAGCTATTCATTTTGAATGGTTACTAACACTTAACATCATGATGCGATGAGATCATTTTAACGCATCAATGTTTTGTAGAATTTCTGCTGTACTTTATTCATTATTTCAGCATTTATAAACCACTTATCTGAGACAGGTTAATGCAGGTTAATGTAACTGTCCAGAAAAATGAATAAACAATCATTTAGTTTGTCATAAATGTTATCGAAAGGTTTCAAATTGGCTTTCTGTTTGGCATGGGCATATTTAGATCTTATGGTATGCTGCTTCCTTAACTAAAATAAGTGTTTTGCAATCATATAATGGTTATTATTGTTAGTGAAGTGAAGAATGTGACCTTCAATTTTACATCCGGCAAGAAAGGTTTGGATTATTTTAAAATAGCTTAATAGTCAGTACAAAAGTCTTAACCTTTACCCTGCTAAATTTCTAAAATGGACTGGTCCATCATTCAATTTGGGCAGTACCATTTATGAATCAAAGGGGTGTTTCATTGAAAATTTTCTAACTGAATAGCGAATAGTGCAGGCTGATCTTGGTCTGCACTGGTCACAAAGGCAGAATCACTTGCCGCCAGATATCTAAAGGTTAATAACACAAATAGCACATTGTTTAATCCTGAAGAAGAAAGTATGATAAAATATTGAATTATTATTAATTCGGTTAGATGTTTATTTCAGTCGGAGCTGTTTACCTGTGATGATTGTCTAAGAGATGATGAGTACAGCTGGACTGTATCCCGTCAAGACATGTCTTTTATAAAAACATTCCTGAACATAGATATGAGTGGTGAACATTCCATGTTTGAACTAGCGGTACCAACTTGTAGCTACAGAATGGGCATGGTCAACATAGGTTTTACAGTTGCCATTTTAGGTCAGTATGAAAAATAACATTTCTTGCAACGGGCATAATTATGGTATGCTGTACAATATAAACATTTTCAACATACATTTAGTAGAAGATGTTGTTGTTTATGATGATATGAGCCGTGCCATGAGAAAACCAACATAGTGGGTTTGCGACCAGCATGGATCTAGACCAGCCTGCGCATCCGCGCAGTCTGGTCAGGATCCATGCTGTTTGCTAACGGTTTCTCTAATTGTAATAGGCTTTGAAAGCGAACAGCATGGATCCTGCCCAGACTGCGCGGATGCGCAGGCTGGTCTGGATCCTTGCTGGTCGCATACCCACTATGTTGGTTTTCTCATGACACGGCTCATATGGGGATATGTTTCATTTAACTGTTAAACTTTGCATTAATATCTGTGAAACACAACTGTATCGGGCAGCACTATCTCAGACAACACTGGACTCCAATAATTCATGTTGATCTCTGCTCCTTTTCCTTACATTTTGTTTAGATGCTCTGTAAATTGTGCTTTTTGTTCATCACCAAGCAACTGAGAACTGTGGATAATTTTCTGTGTGGAAAATTCTCCACACTTTTTTCTTCAGGGTGCATTAACTCCATACAAATTAATTCATTTGCTTGTGAACGCACGTTTTACGTTTACTCAAGATATGTCCGTAATAGTGACATGTGTTATTATGGTTGAAAATAAATCCAAAGTAGTACATATATAGAGAGAAATTTCTGTGTTGTTGGTTAATCAATGTAGTTAAGATGTTTTAAGAAAGGGTAACTCCCATATTTATTTTCCCTGTTACAGTCATAGAAGGGAAAGGAAAACTTCCCATACCGGCCATACAGTCTTTGTATTTACATAATATCAAAAAACAAACTTGCAGTTTATTTGTTTTTACTGTTTAAATTGTGTTTGTAGAATGACAAGATACTGATGTTGTAGTAAATTTTGTTTTCTAGGTGAGGATGGCAGTTTACAGTTTGCAGTGCTATGGTTGCCACGGAGATACACAATGTTGCTAGGATATCTTGTTGCCTTGATTGTATATATTATAGCTTACTGTATGAACAGATGTGGATCGAGGAGGAGATAGCAATTACAGAAACAACAGAAACAACAATAAATGAGCTACGCCATAAGAAAACCAACATAGTGCGTTTGCAACCAGCATGGATCCAGACCAGCCTGTGCATCCATGCAGTCTGGTCAGGATCCTTGCTTTTTGCTCTCAAAGCCTATTGCAATTAGAGAAACTGTTAGCGAACAGCATGGATCCTGACCAGACTGCATGGATACACAGGCTGGTCTGGATCCATGATGGTTGCAAATGCACTATGTTGTTTTTCTCATGGTGTGACTCAAATTATCATTGTATCATACATATATGTATATATAGCACACTTCTCATATATACACATTCAAAAGTGCTTTACAGAATACATTCCAAACATAGTTAAAGGCATGCGCTAGAATTCCTGTATATGAGATGGGCGAAATTTTTCCCAATTATAGAATTTCTTCCAACTTTAGATATTGAAGGACAACCATCTAAGAAACAAAAATATGCAATAAACATCATAGGTCACTGTATTGAAAAAGAGATATCTGCCCTTGAAAATGGCATTTTTGGGGAAGTTTGAAGAAATTCTATTATTGGGAAAAATTTTGCACATCTCATTATTATACAGTAATTCTAGTGTAGGCCTATAAGGATTCAAATGTAGAAACTGCTGAATAAATTAACTAAGTATTGATTAGAAATATGGACATGAAACCAAAGAATATACAAATATTGAAAGACCCCTTTTCAGTTTGCAAAGTATTGTAAAATGGGTTTTCAACAGTTACAAGAAACAAAGTGCTTGGTGTATTTGCACCTCCACTTTGATAAGGAGATAGTCTTATGGCGTTGATAAGTATATATGAAGTACTGCTAATCATACATCATGGTATCAGTCCCTGGCAAAACTATTGAATAATTAATGAACTTTGTATACCCTTGATAATCTGCTGGCTCTTATATAGCAGTGTGCATTATCACATTATATCCTTATACAAGTCGCTGGTCCATAGTTGTGCTATTGATCATTCTATAGTACAGCACTGATTTTTGATGGACTAAAGTATAATCTTGATGATAAATATGTGAAAGTTTATTTTTAATGTCATGTACCTGGTATTAAAATGTTTATTGAATGGCTTGCTGGTTAATAGTCCTTCAGACCTCAGTCAATAGTTCTGACTATTGACCAGGAAGCCATTCTGTCTATTATATCTATTTACTTGTATATGTAGATGGTATATTATATGTATTAACTTTTATATGTAAATGGTTTTGGCTTACTTACTATGATGTTGTGATGTATACAACAGGTTGTTCTTTTGTATATTTATGCAGATGTAAATTATCACAACTTTGCTGTTAGCACACTACATATTTTATTTTACATTCCCATTTTACATTATTTTTAGCTTGACTTTTAGAAATTTTTCAAAATGAGCGTTTGTTTTCACTCTTACCTGGAAATCAGCCTCTATGTCTAGATAGTTTTGACATGAAAGCAGATTTCTCAGAACTGCTTGGCCAAATGTTATCTAACTTTACTCATATTTTTGGCATCATGAAATATCCACACAGGTCATTATTGCATAACTGAAGCTTACATTTTGTAGAAATTTTAACATAGAAATTTTGTGGCAGTATTGCATCTAAGAAACTGTTTGACTGAATGTTTCCAGTCTTCTTTACAGAACGGGTTTCATAATTATGTCTTACAGTTGATAAAAGTGTGCTCTTTTTCAACTTTCCAAATTTTGGTAAAGGTTTTGTGTATAAGCTAGTACTGTGGTAGTCAAGCTGGCTGTCATTAGACAGCCCTTCTTCTGACTTTAAAACTGTGCAGCTTGTATTTAAGATCAAAACTTTTAGATGATATTATGATTTTGTGTTGTGTTCAGTTTTTTTTTTTTACTTCTTTCAAAGTCAGTGAAAGACAGTTCTGATCACCATGGCCAAAGGAGAGTTGGTGCTGCAAGTTTCAGCTTGTATAATGGTTGTTTTTGAATATTTGTGAATAAATAAAACCATTGATGGGTTGTTATTTGGGCTGTCTAAATGCATATCAATAGCGAAAAACAAAACTTGCTAAAAGCCATCTTGGCACAGTTTTCATGTTTTCCTTAGTTAAAACGATACAAGTCTGTTGACTTAAAGTAGCAAACCTTAAAAAAACAATATGCTCATTATTTTATTATTTTATTAATTGATTGTTATTCATTAAGCTACCTCAAGCTAGTCTGTGACATTTATTATTAATGCTGTGCATGACAAACACATTTACTAGTAAGCAAGTTTTTACAATACTTTGAAAAATAAAAAACAGCAAATTAAGGAATTCATGAAATCAATCAGTAGCAGTTTAATTGTAAAATTGAAAGTGTAGTTTCAGTTGAAAATATTTTTGAAGTATCCACTGTTTTTAACATGTTTACTAGATATTCATATATAAGATTTTATGTAGAAACCAGTTCTTACGGGCATTTGGGAGTATACTTAACTGACATGGGAAGCCAGTCTGGTAAATCTTCATTCAACAACTTACTAGATTAGCCTCCCCTGAATCAGTGTTAACCTGTTTTAGTTCAGGAATCATGTGTAGAATGTTTATATGGGCAAATGCTGTAATATCTAATACTATAGGTCAGCTGAAATCCTGAATGGCTTGCTACAAATTAATGTTTTTTTTTAATGACAAACTTAGGTTAGGCCAAAAAAAAAAAAATGTTTATTTCTCAGGCCCCGCCGCATACGATTTTGACCCACCGCATCAAAAATTTTTATCAAAGAAAAATTGAAGAAATTTGCGAAAAGAGAAAATTCAACAAAAAGATGAGGACAAAAGAAGGAAAATATGTGAGTACGTACGAATAAATCATCAAGAATGGTACCTTTGTTCATCAATGTTTTTAAGTGGGTTAAATATGGATGTACATCATTGGATTTCATATAAAACGGGCAATGTCGTTAATAAAAATGAAAATAAAAATGGAAAAAATTCGCCGTTTTTTTTGGCCTTTTACAAGTGGTTTATAAATGTTTGCATCTAGCTATGGTTAAGAAAGTAATGATCAGAATTTTGAATTTTGATTGTTCACTGCTCAGGACTATTGACCCCCAAGTTTCATTTTCTGTTGTAATTTTTTTTTTCAACCATTACGACACATTCCCCTCTCCTAGTGTTTTTCCCATTATTGATTGAAATATTTTTTTTTATTGTCTTTCAATCTACCCTTGAAATGTGATGCATAATGGGATCACACGCTTTGGACAGTTGTCCACTCTGTAACATGAGCAAGTCTTAGCTGTGTTCACCAAACATAGTCCAAAAATTTATTAGAATTATATCTTAAGTCATGTTCAAAAACAAACTGAATTGTCCCTGTTGGAGTAATTTCCCTTGAATCAGTGAAAATTGACAGTGTCTGCTCTATAGTAGTTCTTATCCAGTGTTTACCCAACTTGGTTAGACTGTTTATGGGCATTAAATCTGTGCCAGTTTCAACAAAGAGCTGAAAACTCCCATGTCACTTGTGATTTATAGCCTTTGAATTATAAATATTGCTGCTGATGGCTTCCATAAATTTTGTCCACTCACTAACATGAACAAATTTTATCTTATTTTCTACAAACTCAGAATCTTTATTGGTGTAATCTCACAGCCAAGTTCAATAACTATCAAGTGGCTCTAGATTTATGTCCCTTGAATTGGTGTTATATAGGATTTGAAACTCTAGATCCAGTATTTTGATATAAGTATCTAGAGTTATGGCCCTTGAATAAGTCAAAATTGAGAAAATTGAAAATTTGTCTGCTCAATGAGAAGAGTATTTTGGAAGGCAAAAGCAATTTGCTGTAATGAGCATATGAGCCGTGCCATGAGAAAACTAACATAGTGGCTTTGCGCATCTGCGCAGTCTGGTCTATAGCAATTAGAGAAACTGTTAACGAACAGCATGGATCCTGACCAGACTGCGCGGATGCGCAGGCTGGTCTTGATCCATGCTGGTCGCCAACCCACTGTGTTGGTTTTCTCATGGCATGGCTCATATATTTTGACTCTCTTGGTTTTTTTATTTACACATTCCAAACAAATATCTCAGTGCATAATGTAAATATATACAATACTAGTAACTCATTAAAGGCAATTTACATATTAGTCATTATATATTTATCAAAAATACTATTTTTGTTTTGGTTTTATTTCATGATCTTTTTACTGATTTCTAATACAATTTCCTGTTTACATCTGATTTGGAAAGTATTAAATTATGTTGATATGCAAATATAGATACACAATGTTGATTATCATTTATTTAAAATGTAGATGGTTGTCCAAAAAAATTTATTTAAATGTGAATTTAGTGTTTGTCTTGTAATTAATGTACAAGTTTAAAATAAGGAGCTACTTTTGTTAAGATAAGTAAAAATGTTTGTAATTTCCAAAGTGAAATACTTTAATAAGTCTCTGTGCAACTCTTCATTTAGATGAAATATCTGGCATATATCACATACGTATTTCTTATTTTATGAAATTCATTCTTATAATATTTTGTGAGTGTATAAAACTCAAGGATTAAGGAGGTGGGTTTTACCTGAATTTAATTATGATCAGCCAATAATTTGAATCACACAGGGAAAAACTGTAATATCCTTTGTACTGTACAGGTGTTTTAAGGCAGAAAATAGGGTTTTGATATTTATATTAGGAATTGGTCTGACCTTAAACCATGTCATGCTACTTAAACTTGTCACATTATTTTATTGAAAATATTTGAATTTTTTGCAAGTAAAGATATTAATCTGACAATGTATAGCCATGTTAATTAGACAGTTTGATTTATTATGTTACATGTCATAACAGGCTTGCAATTTATGTACTGTTTTGTATATTCAGAAGCTGGCATACTCACCTTCGTTCTAATTAATTCAGTTAATTCACCTTATCGTCATTATAAGAACTTTGGGTCTGAAACTGAATGGTTTCCATCTAGTCTTATGGCTATATACCAATAAAAGAATTTGTTCTTTGTTTCATATAAAATTCAGCTACTTCAGACCAATTTTGTTACAGTTTCTAGATTTTCACTCGTCGTAGACCTATTTCCTAAGATATCCATACTTTGTTCAAACAAGAAAGGGTTGATTATGAGGAAATAAGTCACTGAATCAGTACCTAATCGCTTCAGAATGCGTCCAGAATAAACACCCTACTTCGTTTCAAAGTAAACAACTCGAAAACATGCAGGTATATTAGCATTGAAACGCGGTCCCCAGAATAAACACCCTACTTTCGTTTTCAAGTAAACAACTCGAAAACATGCGAGTATTAGCATGAAACGTGTCCTATTTTATGTAAAACTCATTGCACGAGTGAAATAATGCCCATTTGGCCCCCGATTTACGCGCAAATGTGCGAAAAATGGAAAAATTAGGATTTATTTATTAGGGACTTCTTTCGACTACACCACGGAAGCACATTTTGGACCGAATTACTGCATTATAACCTATAAGAGATATCTTTTTATCAAATTTCATAACATTTTCATCTCTGTTTTCAAGAAAGATGTAATACCGAACATGTTAACAAGTTTCATTGTGAAAATTCGAGATTTTATAGAAATATAGACATTTAAGTGAGGCCACCCCCTACCCATTTTCTGGGCTAAATTTAGGCTCTGCAGTCGCTTCATTGTAAATTTTGGTAAAGGTTTCACCTGTATGCATTATTTTTCACTTTGATTCTGAAATATCATTCATTCCGTCATGAATATGACTCAAATGGACGCATTTTGTGCATTTTCACACATTCTGGAGACAAAATATTGGCCTTTCTATTGCAGAAATTGCTGCCGAAATAGGCGCATCTACTCAAAATATGGTCAAAATTCAATTTTTTTCAAATTTAATGATTATTTTGCATTGAAAACATCATTCTATAACATATACAATCGATTTATGACTATGAAGACTAACTGTGATGTGTTTCGAGAAAAGTCTTATTTCAGCTCTTATAGGCTATATACCAATAAAAGAATTTGTTCTTTGTTTCATATGAAATTCAGCTACTTCAGACCAATTTTGTTACAGTTTCTAGATTTTCACTCTGTCGTAGACCTATTTTCCACAAGATATCCATACATTTGCTTCAAGAAAACGAAAAGAAAAAGGGGTGTTGAATAGTATGCAGTGAAATGCAAGTCAACTGAAGTCAGGTACCCTCATATTGCCGCATTTCAGAAAGCGGTCCACAGAATAAACACCCTACTTTCGTTTTCAAGTAAACAACTCGAAAACATGCGAGTATTAGCATGAAACGTGTCCTATTTTATGTAAAATTCATTGCACGAGTGAAATAATGCCCATTTGGCCCCCGATTTACGCGCAAATGTGCGAAAAATGGAAAAATTAGGATTTATTTATTAGGGACTTCTTTCGACTACACCACGGAAGCACATTTTGGACCGAATTACTGCATTATAACCTTATCACAAGCTTAAATTACATGATAATGCATTAGCTGGGCAGTCAGCCTCCCTGCATGTTGTCCCCAAAGAGAGCAATAAATCACATAATCTTCTGTTGATGTGCCAACAACTGTTAGAGGTAGCTGACTAGAAAGAATAAGAGTGCAATGTTTTATGAAGATTTTAATTTTCGGCTTTTGTCATTGGATATTATATTATAATTATGAAGAGTTTGCAAGACAATGAATTATGTCAAAATTGTTTAAACAAGCATGTATGACTGTAAAATTTATACAACTGCTGCAAGATGTGTGTTTTCACAAAGTAGTTGAAGTACTCACTGTTAGGTTTATATTTTATTGTTTAATGATGTATGATCAAATTTTTTGTACAGTTAAATCAATTGAAGCATAGCGAGTTCAACACTGTAACTTGTCTAAATCTTCAATTCTTAACACTACCATTTCTATTAGTATAAGCACTTGTCAATATTATCTTATTTTGTAAACTGCTTGTAAGCGGTATATTAATTGCTTTTTGGTGATGTGTTGTAAAATCTACATAACAGTAACATACTTGCCAGTCAGGATATCCATCAAGTCTGATTTTGTGTTATGCATATTTCAAAAAGTGTTAGTCCTAGAGTCATGAAACATTCTATAGGATTCTTATCCAGCATGTGATATTGTGCACCTGGACTTTAGTGTGTGATTTCACTCACCCAGAGTTATTGCCCTTTACATAGTCAATAATATGCATAAAGGGCCTATTTGACGTGCAAGGTGACTAGAAAATCTTTTTTAATTTATTTTAGCTCGACTATACAAAGTACAAAAGTATATGGAGAGCTATCCTACCCACTCCGGTGCCGGCATCTTTCCATGTCCCCACCTTGGTTAAAGTTTAAACACTCTTTTTTTCTCCTTATCTCTGTAATAACTTGATGGATTTGCTTTAAACTAAAAATAGTTATTCCTCCTCATCACCCACATCATATGTCACAAGGGTCATAACTCTCACACCAATATTTCATTAATTATCCCCCCCTTTTTACTTAGAATTTAAGATTAAAGTTTTGATGCACTTTCACTCTATCTCAGTTATTCCTAAATGGATTTGATTCAGACTGAAAGTAGTTGTTTCACATCATCTACCACATCATATGACTCAAGGTCCATAACCCTAGTACCAATATTTAATGAATTATCCCACTTTTACCTAGAAGTTCAGGTTAAAGTTTTGATGCACTTTCATTATATCTCAGTTATTATTAAATGGATTTGATTCAAACTTATAATAGTTGTTCAACATCCTCACTCAATCATGACACAAGGGCCATAACTCTTGCACCAATATTTCATGAATTATCCCCCCTTTTTACTTAGAATTTCAAGTTAAAGTTTTGATACACTTTCACTCTATCTCAGTTATTACTAAATGGATTTGATTCAAACTTAAAATTGATGTTCCACCTTATCACCCACATCATATGACACAAGGTGCATACCTCTGGCACCAATGTTTCATGAATTATGCCCCAATTTACTCAGAATTTAAGGTTATTTTGATGCATTTTTCACTATATCTCAGTTATTACAAAGTGCATTTGATTCAAACTTGAAGTAGTTGTCCCACATCATCACCCTCATCATATGACACAAGGTACATAACTCTTGCACAAATATTTTATGAATTATACTTACATTTGTATATAGTTTTTTAATACACTTTATCTTTACCTCTCTTATTTCCTAATATTTTTGACACAGACTCAAGCTGTTGTGTAATATCTTCATCCACCATTGGAGTCATTAAAAACGCCAGTGACAACTCCAGTTTCCTCAGGTGTGCCCAGTTTCACTATCCAGCATCGAAATAGTCGAGCGCGCTGTCTCCTGTGACAGCTCTTGTTAAGTTACCTATAATAATGTTATCTTAGTTCTTTGTAATGAGAAACTGGGTTTCAGTGCCAAGCAATATTGCTTCAATATGTCAGAAAACTCCCTTCCAGTGATTGGTTTAATGATGGTTAATTGTCATAAGATGATTGCCTGGTCACTAGGTCAAAGTTCAAGTTCACAGCTGCCTGGTCACTAGGTCAAAAGTCAAGGTCACAGCTGCCTTGTCATTAGGTCAAAAGTCAAGGTCACAGCTGCCTGGTTACTAGGCCCTTGAGACTGAAAATAGTTTTGTTTAATAACCAATGAATGCCATACCCTACAGTAGAGAAACTAGGGATATGGAGGACAAAGGCAGAGGTCACAGTGACCTTTAAGATTTAAAATTGTTTCTACTCAATAAATAAAGAAATATTTTTCCTTCAGCAATCAGACTTAATAGGATGTTTACCTGTGGTCAGTAGATGACCCCAGTTTTGGATGGTCAGTAGGTCAAAGTTCAAAGTCACGGTGACCTCTGGACTGAAAACAGTTTCCACTTAATAACTAAAAACAACTTTGGCCTATATTTTGTGAGACTTCATACAATGGTTACCTGTGGTCAATAGATGAGCTCTGCTGTTTTGGGGTCAGTAGTTAAGAGAACGTTTCATCTGTCAAACTTCTTAAAATGATTACCTGTGGTCAAGAGTTGACCTGTGCTTTTTTGAAGTTATTTTGTGTAAGGTCAAGGTCAAAGCATACAAAATTCAACAGGTCGTCGGGGACGATATGTGTTTTACAAAAAGTATATTTGTTTAGATGAACATTTTTGGAAAAAATGTGGGTTCTTATGCTCTGGCGTAGTCACTGTTTACATAAACTATGAAGTTCTAACTTGAAGCCCTGACTTGCCGTAGGTGTATAACTGAATGATGCAGGCACAATAGTGTTACTGAGAGAAAATTGACTTGTTTCTTGATATTCAGCTGACAACTGTAATAAAGTTATGACACAGATGCCTTTACTTATAATTTACTCCATTTGTGTTATTTCAGTTATTTCAGTATTCATAAATGAATGGTCTTTCATGAATTGATGAAAAAATCACGTTTGTCTAAACCAGACGGATATGTGAAGTAATGGTGATGAAGGACTGGTGTGAAGTATAGTTATGACCAGAGTAAATGGTTGTATGAAGTACTGGGAATGAGAAGTTACTTATACAGTACACTGGGACCCCGTTATAACGCTGTCATCGGGGTCCATACACAGGTATACATATAGAATTTTGTATTTTACCAGAACTGAGGGCTGAGCAGCTACACTAGGAGTTGAAAGCTTTTATAGCGTTATGTAAAATTAGTTCTTACTTTAGTTTGGCTAAACTAAAGGCTCAAGTAAAGTTAGGGCACAGAGGTAGTTGAAGGTTATTGTTGACCGTTGCAAAGTAATCATGCAGTATGCACACGAGTATTGCTTAGACTCTGATATATTCCGTAGGATTCAAATCATTTACCCTATGTATGAAATTGATGAAAGAAATATAATTGTGATCTTTCAATATTTTGAGTTTTCAACACTGTGAGGGATAGGGTGCACACAGTATATTTGAAATTACGAACACGACAACGGGCACAAGAAGTCCAGAATTGAAATACAGCTCCGAGTATGCAATGATTGCAAATTTATTTACATGAAACCAGTAATGTAAACGAGCAGCAAAATGCCGACAATATACACAGAGTAAATGAAAAAGACATTGATATAACCATCATTAGCTTGTCCTCATGACTCGGCAGTTAGAAGTTCGTGAACTTTGACGAGTATGTAATACTACACCACATCGCAAGTTTTGTTGTTATGACCACTTTTGGGTGCCCGAAACGTAAGTAGCGTAAGTGAAAAATGACGTCAGCAATGCTGTGCTAGGCAATTACGGAAAAGCAATTATATTCTTTGAGCAGCAAAGGTTTAATGTTTGCAAAATGACACATTCCGCTTCAAATGTGATGTCAACGTCTTTTTCTACTTCCTTTTTTTGTTTGTTTAAGCAACGGACAGCTATATTGGTGACTGCTAAAGAAGGTTGTTAAGTCGGAGGGGGGATAATGAAAGATACAAAATATCAAAAGCTTCCCAGGTAATTCAGCGTACCAGATGAAAATCACACACACGGGTCTCTTATTCAAAGGCTAGTAATTTTAGTTGGAGGCGGGAGCTCGGACTTGCGGCCCCTGGGTCCGTTATCAGACAGTGTTACCACCGGACCACTGCGTCTGCTCTTACGAAGGTAGGGTAACCAGTGTTCGGCGTAATCCAGTGCTCGGTGTTAATCTCACATTTACCCCTTTGTGTAATTATATTATTTGCAGTAAGATCAAATAACAGACAGGTTAATTTTTGATGATGACAACCCGGTGAACATTTTTGAACATTTTGTCACCGCTCGGTAGCCTAGTGGTAGAGCGTCCGCTTCGAGGTCGTGGGTTCGATCCCCGGCCGCGTCATACCAAAGACGCAAAAAATGGTACTAGTAGCTTCCTCGCTTGGCGCTCAGCATTAACAGGATAGTGCTAGGACTGGTCGGCCCGGTGTCAGTATAATGTGACTGGGTGGGGTATCATGCCACGTGTCTACGGCGTGATATTCCAGTGAGGCAGCACTATAAAGTTGGGAATTGTGCTCACTGCTACAAGTAGACACCGTCGTTTATATGACTGAAAAATTGTTGCAAAAGACGTTAAACCCGAACACACACACACACAAACAGTGCCTACGCTGAAAATAATAGACGATGTTTGTCTGTAAGCTTATCTACATTTAATATGTCTTTAATGTTTCCCTGTTACGCAAGAAACAGATTGTGTTTCACAGTAAATCGTATATATATTTCGTATTTGAAGCCAATCTATTTTTTTTTCATTTTCAACCCATGCTGCGATGTGTCAAGGGAGGAATCAAAAGAAAATTATATCGAGCTTAGTTGCGCTGTAGACGATAATTAATCAAGAATACGCTGAGCACTGGTTCTAGGACTAGGTTAACGTGCAGCAGGATCTTCTTTATATGTTTAACCTATCTATCTATATTTATAGTATCACGCTACATACTAGAAAATAGTTTTCCACAGGGCAAGTTCAAATCTAAAACTTTTCACAAACTGTAATCTCAAATCTTGTTCGTCATACAGTAATTACACTCAGTTCCAAAAGAAAGTGTGCACTTAGTTTTCTGTTATTTTTTCTCGGTTATTTTCATGAAAACTTATAATGTTTGGTTCCAAAATTTAAATCAGTTCGTAAACAAATTGGTGTGCATTTTAGATTTTGAGTTATACCTGAGAGTTAGTGTATGAAAAAATGAAACAAAAACGTCGGGGAATTTTTTGAAATATTTAAACTTAAAAAGTGCACACTTTCTTTTGGAACTGAGTGTATACTGATGGGCGGTGTTTTTAATGAATGTATATCACGTTTTCCGTGTGCAGTGGAACAGTATGCAAGATCAACTCGAACACTTCTTACAGTATCCTGAATCTTTTTAATCAACCTTCTTTTCTTTTTATTACTTGAATAACCTTAAAGAAATCTGTTTAATTACAAATCTATGTCATGATAAGCAATCTGACCAAATCAGGGCCAATGTATCGGTGAAACAAGTTTCGGTCAACAAGCTTGTTTATTACTTCAAAATATCGCTGAGATTTCGCTTAGCACGCGCTTCGTTCAATTATTCACGATCTCTCTATTGATATCAGTAATTAGATTGTTGACTTATTGCTTTCTTCTCCAAATTCAGTCTTATTTTATGTACCTGGCCAGGTAAGAATCCCCTGCTAATTAATAGAATAAAGTCGGCCCTCATCAAACATTTATAACTCCCTGATGAAGAACCGAACTTCGGTCGAGTTCCTCAGATTGTGCAACCGATTCTTCATAACAGACTTGTGTTTAATTCTGTACACGATGGGAAACGGATTTTAACTTGTAACAATATTTATTGAAAAGTGAAGAAAAAAATAGAAATTGTACATGGTGATGGAAAAACATAATTCAGGATTGATTCTTTCACTAGTTGCGTGTAAGTCAAAGTTTATCCTTAATATTATAAAATTACCACAAATTATGCGCTAAAGTCGTGTGTATCTTATTAAAACTTAAATTCCTTTTCCTGCGTTCATTTTTGTTTTCTAGTAATGTTCCAAAATTATTATCTCTTGACATCAGTTGGGTATATTATAACTGATGTAGGCGGGGAAATATTTTAAACATTTTTCTTAGAAGGGAATTCAAATTATTAATTAATTAATTAATTAATTAATTAATTATTTATTGATTTATTTATTTATCCAATAACTTTTTTTATTTATTTATCTATTTATTTATATGTTGATTGATTGATTCATTCGTTCATTCATTTATTCATTCACTCCCTTGTTATTTATTTATTTATTTATTTATTTTTTATTGATTTAATTTCACTTATTTATTTATTTATTTATTTATTTATTTTCTGTCACGTATTTAGATTTATTTTTATATTAAATTATATCTTAAGGCGGATATGAAATAATTATTACAACAACTTCAAAGGCAAAAATGCATTTTTCTTTTTTGCTTTTTTCTCTGTTATTTCCTTCTTTCTTTTTTGTTTATCTATATATTTCTGTTTTGTAATCTTTGTTGTTGTTGTTGTTTTTAAATCACATATTTTCCTATTTTTATTTATTACTTTTGTTTATTTTTTTGTGAATTATAAGCGTCCTGTTGTGTTCAATGTCTTTTCTTTACGTTATATTCTCATTTTTTTACGTTATATTCTCATTTTTTTACGTTATATTCTCATTTTTTTTAAAAGAAAACACAAACTGCAAATGATCAAAATATTTACATATACTAATTTCAATGTTAAGTGCTCTTCAATGTTCATATATTTTAACTATATAATATCAACATATTATTTTGCAGTATTTGTGCTATGTAACGGCAGCAATGCCTTTGAGTTTGTGTACAAAGAAAGAAATGAGACTGATATCGAGCCACGTGATATAGCTGCATTTAATGTGACCCTTGATGGGTCACACGCTAGCCTGGGGGACTGGCCTCATTGGTGTCTGGGCAACATGTCTCGTTGTACGAATGGGTTAACGGTGGACTTGTGGATCAAGTTTACGGAAATCGCTGAAGATGAATCGGACATCATCGTATTCAGTTCTGGAGGCCACACCTGGTACTCAAACGGCGTATATTTATTACAGGTATATATTTTCTATTTATTTTTAATTACCGTCGGCGAAGGGACTACATGTCATTACATTGGTTGTCGCTGACCGCTACCGTTTCTTCCGAGAAAGTCACTCAGCTCTCGCTGACACTGTCATTGAAAACAGGACTGTAAATAAACGAAAGTATGTTCAGAGGGGCAGCAGATATATACAAAAATTGGATTTTTTGGTTAAAATCCTTTGCTTGGGGCTACAAAAGGTACATATCCTCTTTTTTTTTTCTCGTAGTAATTCTCCTGATATACTATGCAAGGTTAGAACGTTACTCTCTGATCAAGTCGTACAGTAACGCGGAGTAATTCATATATAAATCCTGGGCGATACTTTATGTATACGAATAATTCTGATAAACAACAATCGTCTCTCGACACGATATGTGTGACCGTTTTTGTGGCAGAATGGATCGTTGGTTCACTCCCTAGCCGCGTCATAAAAAGATGAAAAATGGTTTAGTAGCGCTCAGCATCAAGAGGGTAGATCCAGAACTGGTCAGCCTGATGCCAGTATGATGTGACTTGATGGGATATCATGTACGTTACTTCATAAGATATGCTACAGCTTAAAGCCCTGCTCCACGTCTATTCAAATTCTATTGTGTGTATGCAACCCATGATTACAAGGTAACAGTTAACGGCCACGCGTCACACTTTAGCACGCAAGACCACAGGTATACATATAGAATTTTGTATAAAATAGACTCTATTTTGACAGGCGTCACTGTTCATAGTCAGGATTTTCATGCTTTTTCAGTGACAATTTAAGGTTAAAAGGTAGGACTGTAGCAGGTCTTTAATTGTATATGATTTTGGCGGCCGGTCGGTAGTGCAACGGTATCACCCGTCTTTTTACATCACAAACGCTATATGATACGTAAGACGTACTAAATTGTTCTAAAGGGACCATATAACTTTGTTCTAAATTTCTTAATTGTTTTCCAGCGTTTTGGCGATGAGTATGAATTTGGCGTTGCCTTTGAAGACCTGTTATGGACAGTAAAATTTCGGGTCCGACCGCGGTTGTGGGTGAATATTTACGCGATCTGGGACATGTATGATGGCCTCAGGGTGATGATAGATGGTGCCCAGCATGAGCACATGGACCCGATGGTCAGGGACTACCAGCAGCTCACGTTTGATGCCTTCATGGGTGTTGTTGTAGGACTAAACATAGATGGACTGGAGCTCATGCACGAGGTGAGGTTCGAGATAGCTAAACTAAGCATCTACGACTGGACCAGCACTGACCTAATTAGTGATATAGGTAAGTTCATAAAATGAAGAAAACATAGATGTACCTGATGTTTTATATAAGATTTAACTGTAGAAACGGGGTAGTCATTGTGTCTATGTGGTTGATTTCAGAACAGTTGTCACATAGGCCTGTATCTGAAAAGGATTTCTCTCTATCTGTTCTGGGGCTTTATCTCACTCTGTCCCTCTGGTCAGATCACTCTGTGTCTGTACTAGTAGAGGATGAGTTTGCTATATGTAAAGCGCCGTTGAACGTGTTTATCATGAAAGGGCGCTATATAAATCTGCTTTTTAAACATCAGTTTTTCAAAAGAAAAACAAAACATAATTTTCTAAATTCCATTTGAGTTCAAATGATAGTTACTGGGTAACAAGAATTACAAGTACTAGCATTGGCATTGTGAATGTTTTCTGTGGCAGTTTTTGCAAAGAAAATTATATGTTAGATGTTCCCCACCTGGAACTGGTGCAGGCCTGTTAACAACTTCATATAGAGATCAAGTCAGCGATGGATCCAAATCAAGAAAAACCGGTAGCTGGGTGCCGTTTGTACAAAATAAGCAAGCTGTACGGGAATTTGAAGACTCATAATTATATTCGTTACTTAAACTCCAAATTCAGATATATATTCACAATTTCAGATGAAAACATGCTATGGCTCGGTTGTGGACCGTTGGATCCTGTTGAGGTGCCATATACAGTGCCCGTAGAGTCTGCAGTGCATAGATGTAGAGCCGTATGCTCCTCTTTCGTTGTGGCCGTCAGACAGCAGGAGTGTTTGTGTGTAGAATTGGAAGCAACCAACAAGATCAACAGCAATATCTCTCAATGTGACCTTGACACTGACTGGGGTTACTTCTCTGCCTCGGGTCTTGACAATAAAGATTCCGACTACTCTATTGTAGTTACAACAGAGATTCTAGGAGATAAAGCGTACGTGAAACCGCTGGAAGCCATTAAGATTCATATTGCGACCAACTTTATTGTTGATGTACCATTTAAGGTTGACTTTGGTGATAATGAAACGGTGACAGAAATTTATGGTAAAGAGGTGTCACACTATTGGTCAAAAGCTGGAAAATACGATATTACTGTAGTTACTGAAGTTGGAATAGCGAAAATAAGTGGTACCACTGATTTCACTGTTGAAGATGTGGACGAAGGATACGCCGGTGATTTTGTTATGTTGGACACATTCCATGGAGATAGAAGCCGTCTAGCCAATGTTGATTTCACAAATATCGACTATGCTACAGGTGCTTGTCAGTTACGATATGGAGATTCCAATGGTATTGATGTAAAAATGTTAGGACTGGAAGAGTATGTAGAAACAGCGCACACGACACACTTATATCCACGTGTCGGCCATTATAAGTTACATGTGAACTGTACAAATCCATACGGACTGATCCAAAATAGCACTTTCTTTGCCGCAAGGAAATTAGACACAACCTACCACTTCCACGATAAAGACGCCAGTTTTGCTACACCATTTGCTGGTGAGTGGGAGTTTCTCCGTAGTGTCGAGGTACAGCACAATGATCGGGACCATACCGTGTCCTTGAATGAATCAAACCCGTCATCTTTTGAAATTCAGCCAAGGTTTTTACGTCTTCAAGAAAATTTTGTCACTTACAATTTTGAAGAGGTGACCTTGGATAAACGTATAATCAACGTACAGAATATGGTCGAGGAGCCGGAGGTATTTTCACCTTTAATTGATGGCGCCTGGAACTTGACCACCAATATCACTGTGCGAGTTCCCGCCGGCAACGCCATGTTCCTCAATGTCAGTTTCAGCGCGGGCGAGAAGATCTTCTATATTCATTACTTGGAGAACCAAACTGATATCGTGTTTGAAGTTATGTTCCTAACACTAGGGTATTACCCTGTCCAGGCGAATATCTCCAATGATATCAGTTACAGTACCGCCGACATGCTGGTATCTGTAGAAGTACCGCTCCGCTCTATCAGCCTGTTTGTAACTAATGTAACAGATAAAGAAATGCCTGTTGAATTACTGATCGACCTAAATGAAGGCATGAGGGGACCAATGAAAGTCAATTTCCAGATCGACCAAGGAAATGGTTATGTCGACAAATATTTCTATTACAGCGATAAGATTTTCTTCGCAACCTATCGTCATATGTATAAGTATCCGAACTGGGGAATATATGATATCTGTGTCCGTGCGTTTAATAGAATCAGCTCAGTGATAGAATGTATCACTGTAAAAGTTGGTCAGAGAATCAAATATGTGGACGTCACCATGCCGTCAGCTGGAAGATTTAGAAGAAACGAGACTACAAAGTCAATAATTAGGTGCCCTAAAGGGTCCGACAAGACATATATTGTGGACTTCGGCGACGGCGAGACTTTTGTTTTCACAGACAGATATTTGAAAGAGACGGAACATTTTGAAGACACTACAACAACAACAAGCACCACCACGTCAACTGTAGCTCCTACAACTTCTGTTGAAACGGGTAACATGACAACGTCTTTAATCAACGAAGCGTTTGGAAATTCTACAACATCAACAACTATCAATTGGAATGGTACTACGGATGCAACGACCTCCTCAACAACACTCGATTTTGAAACTTCGACCGAATTTATGGGAGAACGTCGCCGTCGGGAAGCAGACAACACAGGTTTTAGCGCTTCTGACACAGATTATATCATGTTTGAATCGACGACACAATCAGTAATACAAACAACCGAATCTAGCTCTGCGAGTGTAAACAGAACCGCCGCGCCGTCACTTGACGATAGTGACACGAATTCAACCACATCTGCATATGGAAATACATCTGTCCTAAGTGAAACAGACGGAAATAAAACTTCGTCTGATAATGTAACCGCAACCAGCACGCACTCAATGACCACTACTACAGAAATGCCGACAACGACAACAACCATGTTTATAACGTCAACAATGGAGCCAATACCTGACGATGCCACCAATCCTTACACTACAAACAACTCGTTTGCCCGACGCCGACGGGACGGAACTATTGAAGTTACGCATAGGTACCAAGATATAGGCACGTACTCTCTAAAGGTTAAAGCAGTCAATCATTTTAATTGGGCCTGGGATGTTTTGTGTCCTCTGGTGGTTATTGCCGGCGAAAATAACAGTACGTGCCAATCTCCCGATTTAGCAATAGTTCCGAAATACGCATCATCTATCAGAAATCCACTGCAGTTCTTCCGGTCAGAAAAGATCAACCTTACAGCAACGGTCTCCATGTCCGGATGTGGTTCTTCCGTTCCAACATTCTCCTGGAGGACTGATAAACTCGTCATGGAGAACGACCGGCGAATCCGACGACCGTATCACGACACAGGTATCTGTGTTCTAGAAACCAAAGATAAAATATTTCAGTATCCTATGTCGTCGTTACCATTTGGATCGTACGTCGTAACACTAGTGGTGTCCCCGTCTGACCATCCCCTTAAAACAACGATGCATGAATTTTTCATGGATGTGAACCCGTCACCACCTCATGCTGTTATAGAAAAGAATGATGAGCATCTCTGGTTCCTGGTGTATGGTACCACCATGCTCAAGTTTCCTAAGTCTATTGATCCGGACTTCAACACTCATGATGGTATTGTTTACGATCTGGTTTTCATGGAAGAGTCAAAATACACTGATGTAAAGTACGACACGCGTGATTCAATGGTAAATAAATCATCTCTTGTCGTGGCAGGTATTACACATAAGTATAGATCAAAGAACATAGTTCGAGTGTATGAATATACACCATGCTTCCTTCGATCCGGAAATCTTACCAAAGACATGCGATTTCCCTCAGGAGAATTTAACTTGCCGTCCGAATATTTTGTTAGTGACGTCAATTCTTTTGCCATGATCTTATACGTAACGAAGAATAATCTTACGACGTCAGCTCACGTGACATTCGAGATCCGTCTGAGTAATGCTTCCAATCTGCTTGACCAGCTGGACGACTTGTTGAAATCAAAGGACACGACTGGTGTAATGAGGGCTGTGGAGGCGCTGTCAGCAACACTTGTTGTTACCCCGGTACGTACAAAAACACTATATCATCACGTTACGTCTTAACTATACATGAGCAGTCAAACTTCTTCTTCGGGTAATATCTTTACAATCGCCGAGGACTTGAACATGGGTAACGTAAAAATTCGAAAAGAATTGTTTGAGCGGCTGACTTTTTACATTATAGTAAATATTTCAGTATACTTTAACTCCTATAAACATTTCTACATATATATATATATATATAAATTTATTTCAGACAAACAGTTCAGAAGAGGAAGAGTTCGAAGCAAAGGAGGCTATGACAGAGGTTTGTTGACTGTCTGATATTAAACCACAAACTAAAACTATTTAAGATACCGTACAATCTACAGATTGCTCTGTAATAAAACGGATTGATTATATTTTTTTTCTTACATCACATTCTGAGTATCTATAATATTCGTTTTTGTTTTCAGCTGAAGACGAAATTGATTGGAGCCCTTGATTCAGTGTCAGAGGGAGTAAAAGATATTGATCAAGCCAGCGGCATGATTGGTCTTGTGGACGATTTAACCAAGGATTCTGGCAGCGTCTCTGATAATGCAAGGGTAGGTTGTAGCTGAGATATGATAATGCAGAAGTAAGTTATAGTGGAAATTTGATAATGCACAAGTAGGTTATAGCTGAAATATGATAATGCAGAAGTAGGTTATAGCGGAAATTTGATAATGCAGAAGTAGGTTATAGCTGAAATATGATAATGCAGAAGTAGGTTATAGCTGAAATTTGATAATGCAGAAGTAGGTTATAGCTGAAATATGATAATGCAGAAGTAGGTTATAGCTGGAATTTGATAATGCAAGCGTAGGCTATAGCTGAAATGTGATAATGCAGAAGTAGGCTTAAAGGCCTAGATTCACTACTATATAAGTGTCCCCCCCAAATCCAATATACAACTCCCATCTTATCTGCTGCTTATCAGCGATTATGTAACCGTAACTGATTAGAGGGCAATTAGCACAGCAGGGACCCCAACTAGACCATGAAGATGTGTGCAGTGGAGTTGAAAGAAATTAATTTTTCTTCAGTAAATGTGGAATGATAATAATAATAATTATTATTTTGATATTATGTAGATGATAATAACTATTACTTTAATGTTCTATTAATAATTATCATAATTATTATTATCATTATTATTATTATCATTATTATTATATTACATATAGGATGATAAAAGATACAGTAATTATATTGAAAATAATAATGATAATAAAACACAAGTATAGTGAAAACTTCCTGAGTTCTTTGTGCTGACAAACAATATTTTTCGATTTGGAAATTGATTTTCATGTATTCATGTAATCGACATTATTTGAATATAAAATTATTGTGTTCCATCTATACTCCATTTTCATTTTCAGCATGTTGCCTAAAGGGACTTTTTTCATGCTTTGCTTTGTAACTTTGAAATTCACATTCTGTTTTCAATTTAGACAAATGTTATTTACAGTATTCTGCAAGCTTTAGATGAGTTAAAGTCACAATTTTCAGAAATATCACAATTCTCCAGACAGAATTTGAAAAAAATAAAAACTTGCATGTTTCTTTACGTAAGTTTCTCATAATTTCATTATTGTGAAAATAAGTTTCTGATTATTTTATTATTGTGTTTGATTAACAAATATTTTTATTTTCATAGAAATGCCAAAAAAAAAAAATAGTATAACTTTAAAAGTTATCAATTATTCATTAATTTAAAATAAATTACATTGTTTCCCCTTCTCACTAATAGATACACTAGTAAGGTAGACTGACTCTCCAATAAACAATGACCCTTGTTTATTGGAGCCATACTGTGGTGGTCATTAGCCCCCAACTGTGCTGGTGAAGACAAAAATCCCTTGGCCCACTGCCAAAATCTGCCTGAAATTTGATAACGCAAGAGCAGGTTTTAGCTGATCTATGATAATGAAGAAGTAGGTTATAGCTGAAATATGATAATGCAGAAGTAGGTTATAGCTGAAATTTGATAATGCAAGCGTTGGCTATAGCTGAAATTTGATAATGCAAGAGCAGGTTTTAGCTGAGATGTGATAATGAAGAAGTAGGTTATAGCTGAGATATGATAATGCAGAAGTACGTTGTAGCTGAGATGTGATAATGCAGAAGTAGGCTATCGCTGAGATATGATAATGCAGAAGTAGGTTTTAGTTGAGATATGATAATGCAAGCGTAGGTTATAGCTGAGATATGATAATGCAGAAGTAGGTTTTAGTTGAGATATGATAATGCAAGCGTAGGTTATATCTGAGATATGATAATGCAAGCGTAGGTTATAGCTAAGATGTTATAATGAAGATGTAGGTTATAGCTGAAATTTGATGATGCAAGGGTAGGTTATAGCTGAGATATGGTAATGCAAAAGTAGGCTATAACTAAGATATGATAATGCAAGGGTAGGTTATAGCTGAGATATGGTAATGCAAAAGTAGGCTATAACTGAGATATGATAATGCAAGAGTGGGTTATAGCTGAGATATGATAAGATGAGAGTATGTTAGAGCTGCACCTGATAACGCAAAAGAAGGTAGTAGCTAAGTAGCTAAGATCTGATAGAATGGTATCTCTAGAGAAGATTACATCTTACATCTCATCTTACATCTCATAATGCAAAAGTAGGTTACAGCTATGATCCGATAAGACAAGAATATCGCGCTAGACCTGATATCTGAATGCAAGAATATATTATAGCTGAGATTTGATAGCATCATGGTAGATTATAGATGATATCTGAAACCCCTAGGGTAGGTTAGAGCTAACGTCTGATAATTTTAGGATAATTCAAAGTTGTTATTCGGTAAGGTTATAGCTGATATATTATAATGCCAAGGTAGATCATAGCTAACGAAGTTAGAGTAGGTTGTAGGTGATATAACGTTAGGATATTTCTAAACTGTTATAGACGTTAATTCTGCTATGTAGAGTAGTCGTGTCGGCGGGATGAAGACACGACAGCACGAAAGCTGGACAGATAAGCTTTCTGTGAACTTGTGTTGTCACGTTATTGTTTCTTCGACACTCTTTGCGACAACTGAACATATTTCACGCAAAGGCCTCAAGCAGATTTATTTGTCGTCTTTTCGTGTTCGCGATAACTAAAGTCGGTGGAACATTAGCTATGTATAGTTATTACATGACTCCTTCAATAAATTGAATGTAAATAGTTTATGCTGTATGACCATGGCCAGTCGGAAAGTGTTTGGCTAACGTCATTTGAGCCCCGGACTAAAGTTTTGCTAATGATTTGCAAACCATATAATCATTCTATACTATCTACAGACATTTGATTATCAGACAAGTAACATGCATGTTAGACATATAAGATTTGACTTATATAGGCAAAGTATTGGCATATACTAGTACATAGAATATGAAGACAAATCAAATATGTATTAAGACCTGTGAGAATAGCGCGGCTTTACGTACGTGTTTACGTACGTGTTCGTGAGCCACCCTAGCTTGCACTATCCAACATTATAGTTAAACTGTTGTTAATCCGTGGGATATGGAAAATAATGGAAAAGTTTATGGCAAGCGAAGCTAAACAAATTAGGTTTTAGGGATATCTTAGCTGGAATTGAACCAGATTGTCTGTTTTTCTAACATTTGGGCTGGAATATTTATATTTTTTACTGACTTTCTAATGGTCGTTCCCTTATAGCAATTGGTGCTTAAATACTTCCCTGATTTTGCAGGTAGGCGCCACATCTGCTATTAAAAACTCTGCCGAAGTTACTGAAAGTTTCGCTGATGAACCATTGGATACACTGACAGGTGTCGGATCTAGTAAGTTATTCTTATCTTGCACATACATTTTATCTTAATGAATGTATGATGAAATGTGGTATTATTGACTAACATATATACGAGTATTACAGTATGCAGAAAGAGGTAATGTTATTGACTATAATATATTTTACAGAATTTATAAGGAAATATAATGTTATTGATTTTACCTTATATAATGACAATGAGAATGACAAATGTAATGGTGATGATGATGATGATTATGATGATGAGGACGAGGATGTTGATGGTGTCCGATTATAATATTTGAAAAACAAAACATGTATATCTCTCCATCTGTTGTTGAAGATAGGTTTAACAGATAAACACTACTAGGTTCCTTTTGACAGAAAATTTTGTGAGATTACTGAAAACTTCAATCTGTGACACAGTTTGAAGTTTAATATTTGTGGTATGTTGTAGAAGTGGTATCAGGTGTCAGCAATGTATTACCAAAGGAGGACGAGGTGGCAAAAAAGTTGGCAGAGCACGAGAAGTCGCTCGCTCAGGCCGAGAAAGACGCGAAGGCAGCCCTCGGACCGAGTGATGAGGAAGAAGAGGGTAAATGAATGTTTCAGTTTTAAACTCAGCTTTTCAAAGAATAATGACAGCTATTCTATTCGCCCGGGCGTCGTCTTCGGCATGACACTGGATAAAGTTTTGCGTACAATTTCAGTAACTTTATAGGCCTAAAAGGCTTCCTAGTCTACGGAAAACCTACTGAAATAATCAAGTTAGTTAACCCTTGGTTGACCTTAATATAAATTCTTTTTCTTTCGGCTTAGAAAATTCGGTTAAAGTTTGGCGTGCAACCGTTTAGCTGTATCATAGGAACAACTACATGTAAATTGCATTGAAACTATCACAACACTTCCCAGCCATCAAACCTACTAGATAAAGTATAACAAAAAACATAAGCTCATGAGCTATTTCCCGACAAACAAACAAAACAGAAGTTAACAAAAACAATATTGCAAATAGAAAAAAGCACAAAGGGCATCAGTGTCTGGCAACAGGGGAAGCAGTCTTCAAGCAGGCATGTACATAATAGCAACGATAAAAGCAATCAAAACAGAAGCTTATTTTTGTTCTAAGGCCACCGGCCCATGTACACATATTTACAAAACAGCAAAATACAAAGTATATATACATTCATATAAAAAGTAATAGAAACTGACATACATGTGTATATCATATTAAATAATGTATTTAAGTTTTAGCAACTAAACATTAGACCGCGTGCATGCGCGTGAACATGCGAAGGTAAGTCTTTTGTAAAGGGATTCACATGGAATGCTTGTGTATGTTCCAGAGAATCCAGAAGAAGATGGTGCGGATATAACTCTTGAAGAAGATACAGATGAGCTGACAGAACTAACTGAAGAAGACTTGGCATCGAACGCTCCATTACCTTACAATAAACTGCTCAAGAAGTGCGACCTGCTTCACAGTTCGCCGCTTGACAAACTCTACAAATATCTGTTCTTTTACGAAGCCATTTTCAGGTAAAATAAGTCTGTTTCCATTTATGTGTTAAAAAGTACGCGGCGCTTCATATTCGGGTCTCTAATAAACTATACGTGTTTGCAGATGAAACAACAGTAGATATAACGAAAGTTTGAGCTTATTTAATCAATGACATCATTATAATTGCCTGGGTTACATGTTTGTTAGCTGTCCTGTTTTGTTAAAAGTTACCTTATAAATTTACTAAACTCTACGATGGTCACCTGATGTGATTCTATACTTTTACACCTACATAAGGTACAACTTTATCAACTTTCTAGGGGACACACGTCAATTGTTCGTAGGCATTCATCTTAATTGGAGCACTTGGAACATTTTTTTTTATTTTGCATTAGGCCTCCGTCCCATGCACACATATACATCTATACATTTCATCATATTGTTATAACAGCGTGTTAAAATGTTACTTAACTAAGTAAGCACATATTTTGTACAATAACAGTTAAATATTGTCATAGCTTAATTATTATTTCCATCGAAGTTCAAAGAATGATATATAAATGTGGCTAAATTAAGTTACATATCTTCATTTTTGCATGACATTGGAGAAGTACATGTATTCACACCCTTTTTGCATGACATTCGAGAAGTACGTTTATATAAGCTTGGATGTTAAAAGTAATTTAGGTATAAACTTTAAACATTAAAAGTGGACATATAAAGAGCACATTGTATTCACACCCAAGACATTAACGCAGTGAAAAATATAATGTGTCGGTAACTGAACTGAATTACTCTGATTTCACAGAAATTATGCTTGAATAAGATGAACTGTTGATGAAATGTGTACCAGGAAAATAAAGTTCAAGTCAGCAAATACGCTGTATAAACACATGATAGAATCACAGACTTTCTATCTAATACCAATAAATCCCGAATATTTTTAACATTATTATGTTTTTGTACTTTTCCAGCATTAACTTCTCTCGAAAGTCATCTTATTTTTTATTCTATTATATTCAGGAACAGGGCCACCTGCTATTAGACCTTTCTAACGTAAACGTAATTACGAAACGGAATACTGAATCCGTAAAATTTTAGGCTAATTTGTGGTCTATGGGAGACAATTTCATCCAATAGTAATACAATAGTATCTCCCAGACCATTATTTGCAAATAACATTTACGGATTCAGTAATCCGTTTCCGATTTACGTTTACGTTTAGAAATGTCTATAAAAATATTCTAACAGATTTTCCTAGAATGAGACATCATTGTCAAAGAATAAATGCTATTTTCCTACAGACACGTGTTGAAGAACAAAAGCGTAGAGATAATGATAGATGCAGAGATTCTCAAGTTACCAAGGAACGACATTTTCTGTTATATCGGTGTCCTAGAAGAGCCAGGAGATGTTGAATGGTACTATAACAGGTATCTGGACGAGGAGAAACGACGCAGGGATAAAATCAGAAAAGACGCGGTAAGAATTTCGGATTAGCCACGCATTTAATGATGCAATCTCGGAGAATTTATAAGAAGAGAGAAAAGTATTGCATATTGTGGAAGCAATGGTCGAGAGGGCTAAGACGCTTTCCTACGGAAGTGAAGGCCCCTGGTTCGATTCCTGGCTACTCCCATTGCGGTGTGTCCTTGGGTAAGGCACTTAATCACGATTGCCTCAGTCGATCCAGCTGTAAATGGGTACCAGCAAATTGCTGGGGGTAAGGTATAATTGGTTTTAACTGTTCTTAAATTAGGGACGCTCAAAAGCTGTATAGAGCTTTTGTTAATTGTTTCACAAAGCGAAGGTAAATAAAATTTACCTTTACCTTTACCTTTATGTCATAATGCTACCGTCTTATTTTGTCGTTATGATGAAAATTGACAAAATGATGTTTTTAAACATTTTTGTTTTGTTTTGAGCCAAGTCTGTCATTGTTTGCAGGTGTTAGATTAATGTAAGAATATCACACTTTGTTTTTGCGCATCAGCTCTGGATTGTTGTTGGTCGAGACCGAAGGTCGAAAAAACAACATATCCCAATGGCTTCTGCAGACGTTAACACACAAAACAAACATGCATTGTCGCAATGCTTGCACAAAACCATGACACGAAGACTAACCGTATTGTTCTTTACGATTCATGTATTCTGTTGTTCTTGGAAACAGTCAACATGTTTTAAATATCTATAACCGGGGCTACAAAATCAACAAGACTACCAAAAGCTTGTACTTTGGGTTTTAAAACGATTATTTTCATTTTTCGTTATCACAACAAGACATTAACCATACTTTTGCCTATAAAAATCGGTAAATAGGAACACAGTATCAAGAATAATAATTTTACATTCAACTATTTTGAGTACGAACGTGTTGGACTATCTATTGATTTGACCGATTACTAATTACGAAATTGTTAGCGTGGCGGTTGTTAATCGCGAAATGCTACATGAAAAAACATGTAAAGAGTTAGTTAATAACGATTTTATGTTTGGTCAGGATCGAGATGTGAGTAAGTCTTTCCTCGGTTCAATAGACTCTGTGTCCAGCGTATTGTTGAACAAGACAGAGGCCAACCAGACAGTGGAACTCGGTGCTCCTGGTCTCAAGGTCGCGATGAAAAAGGTCAACCCAAATGCAACGGAAGGTAAATAGCAGCTTTTTTAAATATATATATCAAACTATTCGTTATCAAATGCATTGTAAATGCTTGTGAGATACTTGTAGAAAGGATTAAACTATGCGGTAAATGTTTAGTTGTAGATAAACAGGGTCAGGTCGGTAAAGAAATTATTTAATGAAATGTTTCACAATTATGAAAAAGGCGAGCAGGAGGAATTGCGGTTCAATCGTTCTTGAACCCAGTTTTGCTACGCCCGTGTAAAGCATTTTTCCCTGAGAAAAAATCTCGGCTAAACTTCAAGCTTTTTTATGATGTCCTAAAACCAGTAGCTATGATCAACATCAAACTATAACAATGTGCCATGTTAAAGTTTTTGCCATATACATGAATAATATTTTTTCACAATCGCCAATATATTTGCTCTGCCGTGTATGTAGTTATCAGAGAATCTGTTTGTTATGTTACCGTGTAGAAGACGAGAGTATGGGTGACGATGCGGGTGTGAAGATGCCAGCCGGAGTCCTCTCGGGCTCGGGAAATGGTTCAGAAGTCGGCCAAACGGTTAGTACAGTCTTTACAAATGTGACACATTTGTTTAAGAAAATAATTAATAATTTCAGAATATGAATCTGTTCGTAAGTTACAATGCATATCTATAGTTTTGAAATAACAAGACATTATTTTAACACAATTCGTTTGAACTGTGTATCGAGAAGTGTTGATTTCTTTTATTTTCTATATAAAAGCTCCATAAGGCTTTAAATTTTAATTTTGGAACAGATAAGGCAGTTGTCCATTTAGATGTTATGCGTAATTACATGTTTGAAAATGGACGACTTTCAAAATTGCGCTTGAAGCCATAAAGGGAGGCAATCATAAACGATGTTTATCTACAATGCTTATCAATATTCAAACCTTTGGCAAAAATACGTGGGAAAACATTTTTTTTACAGGAAATAGAGCAAATATTGAGACAGCCATATCAGAAACAATGGTATTATGAGCGTGTAATAAAATTGTTTTATGTTCACTTGATTTTGTTTGCAGTTGATCGTGAATGACCAGTCACCGTTTACGTACGGTAACGAGAACGACACGACCGAGGTGGGAACTGCTGTTGTCACGTTCAAACTCTCCACACCGGGTACCAAAGACGAGGTGCCGGTGTCGAACACGACTGAGCCAATAGAAATATATCTCGCAGGTAACTCATCTTTCCTTGTAACATCTTGTTATATCTGTTTTAGCTCAACAATTTTACCAAAATCATTACTTTTATGTATTTTAAAAATGCAATTTTGTTTTTTATGTGCTAAGGTCCATTTACTTAAATACTGTAAGAAGTATAGTTTTGAAACTTGTTTACTATCACTCGGTTAGTAAGCAGTTCAAAAGATGGTCTCTCCCTTTTATGCTAAAATGGTTATTTCTTGTTTATCATTTTTGTTTATGTTCACTTCTCTTTAGTGCTTTAGATTTGAAACACAACATTTTTTATCACCATTAAATGAGTAAGTATGACAAGAAATATTACTCTTTTCTTGCATATTGCCATATTAGGTCAAACAATTATACGAGCATAGGTGAACTCGGACGGTGCTCCTGTTATTTGACATTTTACCTCAGAGTTTTATTTGGAACAACTTCATTTAAAGAAAAAATCTTGAAACTATTTAAATGTTTTTTCATGCCTATAATTCGCAACAGCCCAGCCATTTTTTCACGTAAAAAATAGGACACAACTTTTAAATATAGAATTTTTCCATCATGGTTTAGGTAACCCGGATAAAGTTCAGACACCGATGTTAAACACTTTGTTGTGGAAGAAAGGGGACGCCGGAAGTTCTATGAACTACCACAAAATAAACGTGACTAAAAACGA